>NC_136490.1:102254292-102466792 GCF_053919585.1 Euprymna scolopes
AGTCTTAATTTAAATCTTCGCTATTTTCGGTGTTGCGATAGGTGCAAGGGCAAAGACGTCATGTTTTTTTCACGCTCTTGTCCTCTTCCGTGGTACAAATTCGAGCCTGCCAGCCTACTACCACTTTCCCATTTTTTTGGCTCAACGCGCACCTCCAAACACCCGGGCTACGCCGGGCTACTCCGGGCTACGCCGGGCTCCCAAGATAGTTTAAAATATAGTAAAGAATAATACAGCGTCCGTCATGAAGATGTGAATATGGGAGAACGTTGCAGAAGACATAAAGGGGTAAAAGAAAAATTCAGTAAAACTATACAATACTTCAAGCAAGATTGGAGGGCGTTCTCTTCAATGGCGACGTATAGTGACTGGTTAGAATGATGTGTTTGTTTTATATTTCCTTAAAGATCGCAATTCGTCTCTAAGGTTTACGTTAATCGTGATGAGGGGAGGATTCCAGCATTTAAGTTCATTTTCAGCGTGGGAGAGAGAGGACAGGTTTGAGATGTATGACATTTTTAAAGTTAACATTGTATGTAAAAGTGGCTATGTTAATTATTAGTGTGTTAGTGAGACTGAGTTTTAGGTCTACTTGTAAATTCGGACATTTATATTTTGGGCTATTTTTTGTAATAAATTACATCAGCAAAGAACACCTTTTATTTTCAAAATGCCGTATAGAAAAATAAGGATACTCTTAAAACCTTAGCGAAGACGTTGTTTGGTGTGATATTTTAGGAGTTATATTACACCAGTATTATTTTTTAAATCGAAATCGAAATGTGATTATTTGGGAGAACTATGTAAGCTTCGTTTCTCTGGCGGATTACATGGTAATGACGTGAAATTGTTATAGTGTTTTTTTTTTTTTATAGAAGATTGAAATCCTTTTATTAAAATTTTGGATATTAAGTTATTAATATGTAAAATTTTTTAACGTGTCCCCCATTTTGGCGTTTTGACTGAGTTATTTTGGCCTGCAAATAATAAGGGCTGTGATAGAGGAGGCTATTATCATTCTGAATTTTATAATGTCATATTAATTACAGTATAAATATAAGGGATCATTTTAATACTTTGTTTAATATGAACTGAAAATCTGGCAATGGTATTGTGCGGAAATAGATACAATGAAGTGAGAATATGATTATTTTAATTCGAAATAAAAGAAGCGACATGTCAAAATTTAAATAAGGTATTTAATATATCAGAGATGTTCACTTTATTAGCTGGTCTCTAATGAATTCTAGAACCGCCGTACAAAAGAGTGGTGATGCATGGAAAGATTCCGTCACTGAATGAGTGCTTAAGACCGTTTTATCGTGTAAACCAATGTCGTTAAATTATAATAGCTGTTACAGCCTAGAGCAATGAAAATATTCTTAAAAATAAACGAATATTTAACCGTACAAACGGTACGAAACGTTTACATAAAAACATTGTTGATAGTATAAGCAGTGCATATTCTGTGGTGCAATATAGAAAACTGCATACTATCAATAAGATGAATGGTTGTTCGATCTTGGATGAAATTGTTACTTTTAAAGCAACACAAATAACTTGATATAATACGAAAATGCCTGTCTTTGGATGGCTGCAGCCTTTGTGATTTGTAAAAAAATGAGGGAAAATTTACTCGGCCTAAAAGATTTTAACTCGTTCGACTTTATGTCTTTGTTTCAGTCAATAATAGTAAATAATTTTACAACAATTCACGAAATTAACGTGTGTATAATGTAACAAGAAAATATTTGTTTAACTCTTGTAAATTAACTATTTTATTACAACATTTCAGTAAATATTCAACAAAACGTTAAAATACAACACCAGTTTCTTTACATAGCATAATTCATATTATTGTTCCATAAAAATAAGAAAAAAATCTTTCGATGGTGATACGTAGTATCAAAATGACAATTGAAATATAAATAATTGTGTCTATTGTTACCGTCGTTTAGTTGTAGTGTGTAAGAATTGTTTTTCCAAATGAATTTCAAAATAAGAGAGCCAAATGAAGGCGACATTTTGACTACACACCGAATGTGCAAATCAGACCTCTTGTTGACCTTTAGCGTGACCACTCTTTTTTAATACGATATTCCAACGATCTCAAAACTAGAGATGAAAGAATTCACAAATGATGAGACATGGGTCATTATAAGTGACGCATCTTTGAGGGTCGTAATAATAAATGAGTTTTTCCCGTTTCTTTATTTAAAGAAATTTTATCGACTGGCATGCGAGTGACTTACGACTTTTAGTCGCCTTAAGAACATTTCAATCGACTTAGGCGACCGGTCGTGTAAAGTCTTAAAGGCTGTATATATATGTATATATATATGTATATATATATGTATATATATATATATATATATATATATATATATATAGTAATTTATAAAATATATATGGCGATTAAGCTACACTGAATATTCTGCGTTTCATCCACTATAGGATTCGTCAGGCTTATGCGCGAATTCTGTGGTTGCTTCTTGTTTTTATATATGTTGAGGATTTCTAGTTAGCCAATCCGCTTTCTAGTATCCACCGCGCCCCTTTTCCTATCAGCCAATGGGCATGCATTTTATCGAACAAAGGATCTGTTTTAGAACTAGGTTAGTGGTTTAATGTAGATGTTTCCTTCCTTTTTTCATATATAAATATACCAATGTGTACACACACACATGCACATATATATAATTCTGTAGAATTTCGATGACTACCATCTCTTCAGAGGATAAGACATTAGCAAATAATTATAAAGGTTTGCACCTTATTTGCTTAAGTAAATGAGACACGGAGAATAACAATTAAACGTTTTTAAGTACTTAAATATCATAGAGCAAGGAAAGATAATCCACATCACAAGGTAATGGTTCGAAGTAGGCATTTTTGTGGAGAAATTTTATTTGTTTATATAATGAGTACGAATTTTTTTATATAGGTGGATGTATTTATTAATATAACATATTATTCAATATATTTCATATTTTTATAATTTTAGAACATTAGCTTCAAATACCAATAACTCCAAATTGTTAATGAAATAAAAAAAAACGCTTTCAGTAAACAGGTTACGCAAATTAAGAGAAACTGAGCCGATATGAAAAAAGGAAAATGAAAAAGAAAAAATAAACATGAAATATTAAAATAAAAATATAATTAAAATATAATAAAAAATGAATCGGATAAATAAACAAAATACATAAAATGATAGAAAAAAAGAAAGAGAAAAGTAAAAGGAAGAAAAGAAAAGAAAATGCTTACGCGTTATAAGTTAGCAAATGGAAGAGAAGATCAAATAAATGTGAAGGGAAGAGAATAGATTAAGAAATATTGAGGGATGGAAATTAGAGAATAATAATGAAAAAATAAATAGAGGGGGTTGTGAAATACAAACAGAGTAAGAGTAACTAAGAAACGAAGTCAATAAATTTTTATAAGATAAAATAGCAGGCCGCTAAAATAGGTCAGATCGTGAAAGTAGGCCAGAACGCCTCGACATTTGCAGTAAAGAAATGGAGGAAAGAAAGAAAAACTAAAATCACAACATGTTAAGTGGAAATTCCCGCTTGAATAAATGTAAATCAAGTCAACTAAAAATGAGCTCATCTATATATACAAAAGCGAAAATGTGTGTATGTATGTTTATGTGTCTGCTAAAAACTTTTGACCGACGGAAAAAAATTCACAAACTTGGTATCATATTTAAGCCCCACCCTCCAGACGACAAATATCGAACAATTAACACAAAAGGACCATTAAAAGTACGCCAGCTGATCGATTTTCTGAAGGGGGGGCCCAAAAAAGTTACATTTTAATGTTAAATATTTAATTTTTAAATCGATTTATAACTGCCCCAAAAAATACGGGCGCCAACTCTTCTAGATAAAGTATACACGGGTCCGTTTATTTTGGGTCAACTTGTATTTAAACCCCGCTGAGTTATGTCACGTGATCTTGACGTCAGCAAGCTCTAATGGCAGTCTGAATTTAAAATTTATAAATGTTGTTATCGGTAAACAAAAATTAACCCTCACACAAGCTAAACTATGAACTTATACGCTATGACAACGTTACCAAAGTTATTAGCGCATTAAAAATAGTTAGATACAATAGTTAAACGAAAAATAACAAGCCAAAAATGTGAAGTAAAATAAAAATACGCTCACAAAAAATATTAACGATCGAAGTTTTTACAAAAAATAAAACAGCCAAAGTCCATTTTCTTTTTTAGTAACAGTCTTTAGAGTAAGGAAGACGAAGTGAAAGAGAGAGACATACACAAATGCAAACAGAGAGAGAGAAAAAAGAGAGAGATAGAGAGAGAGATGTCTTGACAGGAAACGAAATATGTAATTTAAGAAACGCTAATGTGAAGTAAAGCAAAAAAAAATTATTCTACGTCATCTCGTAACGCTTCCGCGATAAGCTCATTTAGTGGTTAACTGTCAATCAAACCTCTTTCACACGCTTTATAAGCCTTATTTTACCACTATAATCAATTCGTCTTACTCTTGGCCTACACGGTTAAGTGGTTGGAGTTGGTTTCACCGTCGCGCAAGTTTCCCGGGTTCAATCCAGCCTCACGACCAAAACTATTCTTTTCTTTTACATCTTTAGTCACGCGGGCAACGTTTCTTTATTTTATTTACTTCGCTTATTCTTTAGTTTAGTCCCCCCCTATACACACAGCGTTTTTTTCGCGTTTTTTGGTTTTTGTTTTTCCGATTTTTTAACATCGTTTCAGGTTTATTACTAATCCCCCCCATACACACACCTACAAACACCCGGGGAACGCCAGGTACTCCCCGCTAGTCTCTCTCTCTCTCTCTATATATATATATATATATATAAAAGCGAAAATGTATTTATGTATGTTTGTGTGTCTGCTAAAAACATTTGACCGACGGAACAAAAATTCAGGAACTTGGTATCATATTAAAGCCCCGCCCTCCGGACGACAATATAGAAAAATTAGCCCAAAAATACCATAAGAAGTGCGTCAGCTGATCGATTTTCTGCAGAGGGGAGCCCCAAAAAAGTGACATTTTAATGTTAAACATTACATATTTTTAAATCGATTTATAACTGCCCCAAAAAATACGGGCGCTAACTCTTCTATATAATTATACACGGGGCCGTTTATTTTGGCTCAACTTGTATTTAAAACCCGCTGAGTCATGTCACGTGATCTTGATGTCAGCAAGCTCTAATGAAAGTCTGAATTTAAAAATTGTTGTTATCGGTAAAAAACATAACTTCTACGCTATGACAACGTTACCAAAACATAACTTCTACGCTATGACAACGTTACCAAAACATTAAAAATAGTTAGATACGACGATAGTTAAACGGAAAATAACAAGCTAAAAATATGAATTAAAAAAATACCCTTACAAAAAATATTAATGATCTAAGTTTTTACAAAAATAAGAGCCAAACGCCATTTTTTTAGTAACAGTTTAGAGTAAGGAAGACGAAGTGAGAGAGAGTGAGAGAAAGAGAGAGACACACATACACAAACGCAGAAAGTAAGAGAGACAGATAGAGAGAGATGTCTAGACAGGAAACGAAATACGTAATTTAATAAACGCTAATGTGAAGTAACGCAAAAAAATAAAATACTGCTACGTCATCTCGTAACGCTCCCGCGATGACCTCATTTAGTGGCTATCTGTAAATCAAACCTCTTTCACTCGCTTTATAACCCTTATTTTAAGACTATAATCAATTTGTCTTACTCTTGGCCTACACGGTTAAGTGGTTGGAGTTTTTTTCACCTCCGCGTCAAGTTTCCTGGGTACAATCCAGCCTCACGACCAAAACTATTTTTTTTCTTTTACATCTTTAGACACGCGGACAACGTTTCTTTATTTTTTTACTTCGGTTATTCTTTAGTGTACTTCCCCCACCCTATACACACAGCGGTTTTATTCGCTGTTTTTTGTGGTTTTTGTTTTTCCAATTTTTTTAACATCGTTTCAGAGTTATTACTTAACCCCCATACACCCACCTACAAAAACTCGGGCAACGCCAGGTACCCCCCGCTAGTACTTTCATAAATCAGAGTCCATTTTCTGTAGAGTGTTTTTGAACCCAGTCAACGACGGGTACTTTTGCTCGTCTAATATAAATAGTAAAATTTTTGCTAACTTTATATGTATTGATAATATCCTGGAAATGACAATATTAAACTGAATATTTGGAACTATAATAATCTTTGAACCTCTTTTCTTTATAAGATCGTTATCCATGAATACTTTATTTGCTCAATCAAGTCTCGTATTCTAGCTTTCTTATTCCTCCCACACCTCTCATAATCCCTCTCTTCCTGAATTTCAGATCGAACTCAAAATCTTACGCTCGATTCATGCAAGATGTTCTAAAAGCAGTCTGGAATCTTCCATACGTTTTCGAGGATTTCTTTCCAAATCTCAAAAAAAAAAAAAATATTGCATATAAATCTTCTTACGTGTGCTCGTATCCAGATTACATTTTTTTTAATTCGCCAGCTGAGTAAACAAGGCTTAGTAGGGTATATTCTAAATCCTGATCAAGCTGCTCATTTGAACCTGTAATAAAAATAATTTGTAAGTCATCTTATAAGATATGTAACAATAACATAGTGAATTTCAAGAGTCAACGACTATTTTAAATGCCTACACAAAATAAGTCTAGACACTTGTTGAAGGTACCTCATATATATTATCATTTATATTATTATTTATTATCAATTATATTATTTATTATTATTTATATTATTATTTACCTATATGTATATGTGCGGTTATGTGTTTAAATATAATTTCCTGAACTAATATATATATATATATATATATATATATATATATATATATATATATATATATATATATATATAGAGAGAGAGAGAGAGAGAGAGAGAGAGAGAGACAGAGAGAAATATTATTGAATAGCACGGAGTTATTCTGTTTTACAATTTTCTTTTTATCTTCCCCAATCTCCGAATAGTCCTTTTTGTGTTCTTTTCGAAATTGTATAAGTTGGATCCATTTCGAGAAAACACATTCAACAACATTTGTCTAAATACGAAGATTCTGTCTTAAATACACAATATATATATATATATATATATATACATATATATATATATATATATATACACGCATGCTCTAACTACTGCATACCAGCCCCATCAAATACTAAAATGCCAAAATCATTCCTGACCACGTGGCCACACCGTCCCTCAATGTCATGCACCTATATTTCTCACAGCTGTCCTGAAAGTATTGTACAGTGTTGATTTCAAATTGTTTTAGCGATCAAATGGCACCCAAGTTATTCGAAATCTGTTGGCAATGGAATTACACTTAATAATTAGAAGATAATAGTCGTAACGTGGTTTGATAAATGTGTTGTGGTTCTTTCGGTCAATTTCTAAGTACAATCCAATAAATCTGGCCCCTTTTTCTTTTTTTCTTCGAAGGGAACACAATATTCAGTATTACAGCAGGTTTGACTGTTGGCCTATTTTTCTGTAGCTTATATACATCAATGTAAAAATATGTTAATTCTACTGCCGATTTAAACAAATGTCAGTAACAGATTTACACACTTATATACGGTTTTGGTATTTTGGAGTTAAAGATGTTTTTTTATTTATTTTATTTAGATGTACATGGGACTGTGGGAGGATTAGTCTAACGTTTCAATCGTTGAGAACAGAGTAGTGAGAAAACGATATGTGTAACCTTAAAATACCTGATTATAGCTTACTTGATCATTGGATCAACTTTTAATTATATCATACGAGTCAAACACATATATTGATGGAAAATAAGTTACATAGTGATATATGTAAATTACTTTATGAAAGATAATATTCCTATATACGGCATTTGGAAAAAAAAGTGGTTGATTACATGTTGTTTTTATTTATTACTAGCAGATTACCCGTAGTAAACTTAGCGAACAAATCTCTTAATAAAAATGAATAAATAAGGCAGAAACAAACTGATACACATGCACGGGAGTATAAAGTTTTTCTTAACAGTTCACATCATGTAAGTGCGAAAATACCGGAGCTGCGATCGAAGCCAAACATAAAACAGTGAGTCAAGTACGATAATAATTACGGTAGTTTGCCGCAAAAAAACATAAGGAACATGTCTATATTTCCATTATATATATATATATATATATATATATATATATATATATATATATATATATATATATATATATAGAGAGAGAGAGAGAGAGAGAGAGAGAGATTTGTTATTGTGGTTTTTTCAAGCGATATATACGGTTAATATACGGTTGAAGCTCATTTTTTTATTTACTTAGATAGTCGCCCTTTTAATCTGTTTGGACGTATATAACATTTTTATTTATTTATTATTTTTATATATGTATGTATAATTATTTACTATAATAATTAATAATAATTAATTACAGAGACTATTGTTTCATCCTTTCGAGAATCATCAGTGGGGGGTGACGATTAACGCTAGTCGATATATATATATATATATATATATATATATATACACAAGCATATATATATATATATATATATATATATACAAGCATATATATATATATATATATATATATATATATATATTTATATATATATATATAAAGCGTATCCATTTAGTAACTTGCGTTTCTGAAAATTCATAATCGTGTAGTAAATAAGGGGCAGTCCACAGTTCATCCACTACTAAAAAACTAGACGTTGTTTGCGCAGTAATCGATAAGGCTTACAGGCTTGACTGCCTGTTTACTTCTTATACTACAAAGCGAATTACTCCCACCTACATTTTCTTTTGCGAATAGTAGTCGCACTCGATGATTTAAACATTCCCCTTCCTATGTTCTTGATATCGTAATAAGTCTAGATCCGAAGAAGCGTGCGCCTGATCTGATACCAGCTACAATGTTACAAAATAGTGTGTGGAGTGATTCCGTTCTTTTCACTCTTTTTCACAAAATGCCTTTCCGAATCTAGCTTTTCTGAGTGCTGCGAAATTGGTTATGTCGTACCAGTTTTCAAGTGAATGAACTCAATTATCGCCCAATTAGCCTCTTCCCTTTCTCAGCCAACATTCTAAAGCCGTTAATCAATTAAACACTATTTCCCCACCTTATAGATAAGAGTTTTTTTTTATTTCTGATCCACGGTATGCATTTAGACAAGCCCGTTCTACAGAGAAATATCCTAACTGTAATCCTGGAGCGCATATACTACGGACTGAATAAGGCAGCCGAGGGTATGACATAAGATGTAGATATATTGAAGAGATGTTATATATTCAATCATCGACGTTATCCTTGAGGGGTACCAAATTGAGCTTTCGTTACATTTGAATATGTTATATAGAGTTCTTCATTCTGGTGTTAACGAGCATCTCTCCCCCCCCTCTCTGGCTTTCTTACTCTTTCTATTTTCTTTCTCTGTGTCTCTATAAGAGAATAGAGAGGGGAGAGGGAGAGAGGGAGAGAGAGAGAGAGAGAGAGAGAGAGAGGTGAGTAAACGTGGAGGTAGACACGTTTACCAGAACCCCTTTTTTATCAAAATGTATGGCAAGCCATACATTTTTAATAACTAACTAACTAAAAAAAAAATAATTATGTCCGAAGTACATTTTATTTTTTCACTTTCCGGACTCACCCTTTTTCCAAGAAAGATCAGGCACCAGTACTCTTCTACAACACTATCAACCCTTCTGCTGCTTCTTGAAAGTCCCTCCTCGACATTAACTTGCTTCAAAGTTAGACAAAGATACAGCTTTGCAGATATACATCTTGTCTAGGCGGTCGCATTGTTGGATATTTTCCACTGACTCTGCTCTTTATTTGGACCACTTGGCCAAACAAATGGAGACTCCATTTTCGATCACTTTTTCGAAATGGGGCCAGCATATCGCAATTACGACCAGAACGTCGGATGCTCCATGTTGGTGGTAGCTTTATCGCATGGGGACTCGAACCCCAGGCCCTCAGATTAAAAGTCTGATGCTCTACCGACCCAACCATCCCACTCGCGTTCTCGACTTTCAGCATAGGCCTAAGTCCCAGTTTTTTTTTCCTTTACTGTAATGCCCTGACGTCTTTCTCTGAGTGGTCCTATTACTGGAGCTTTGTTCTATTCTATCTACTACTTCGGGACTTCACAAAGCTCTTCTACTAACTTCCTTGGTTGGTCTAAGCCAAGATACGCCTTCACACTGATTCACTCGGACCCTGTGTGAGCTCCTGGAACCCGACAAGATACGGAATCATCACTCCCTAACTAATGCGCATCGATTTCTCACTAAGTAGCTTTCCCTTTGTGATTTTTCCGCATTCCCAGCAAGTCCCAAGATTCCAACCCAGATATCCCTCACACATTCCTCTAAAAAAACAAAAAAATAATAAGGCTCTATCTTGTCCCTTACGTAATCTGCATCTTTCCCTTTCTTCTATCTCTCCGTGATTATGCTTGGTACCGACTGTCCAGTCGCTCCGTACCCTGAGGAATTATCGCGACCTCGCACGCCAGACTTTTGTTGGACAAGACTTATTGCCGTTGCTTGGGCCTACGTGGCATCTTCCAACTCACTGGAACCACTAGTATTGTTTTAACAGGGTACTCATTACTCTAAAATAGTATTTCCCCTGCCAAATTTTCTAATTTGTGACAATACCGTGGCTTATAAAAAAAAATAAAACAACAGAAAAAGCTGATTTCTACAGCCTAATCGCCTTGTAATTCTCATGAAAAAAATGCAACTACGCGCTAAACGTCCCTAAAATATAACTAAACCAACCGAATCTATTCCAAAATAATTTAATTTAATAATACCAATTAAATTCACCCAGCATGTTTTTTTTTTTAATTTTGGTACCTTTAATTCACAATAGGGTAACATTTTATTTTCCTAAGTACTTGCATACATATTTCATTCATCTTCTCTTGAGCGATTCGTAACATAATGGCCACGTCAGCCATTGCACCCCCTCTGCCCCTTACACCATGTCAGAAGGCATTTCATTTGCTCCCTGAAGTTGATTACAACTAGATCCGCTCACGCTGGACAGAATACATTCCGTTTACTGCTATGTCAGAAAAAACTTCTTTTTTTCCAAAGTCGGTAAGCGCAACCTGCCTTGAAGACACATAGCTTCACGGAAAACATCGGATTTCCACACATGAAGTACTCAAACTTGCTCCATGTTGATTCTACTCGAAATCAACAGAAATCACGATAAAAAAATAAAATTCGAATCATTTCCCGAGAATAATGAAATTAATAACTACCCATGTAATTCAACACCTCTCCAAAATTCTAACTTGCTTGCCACAGAAATTAAATTCCATTCACGCCCCACTTTTTTCTTTCATTTCTTCATATAGTTTATTTAACCCTATATTTATCCTTTTTTTTTCTACCTTACTTATGTGGTCAAAACGTCACTCATGTCGAATAGAACCTTTATTCTACTTTTCGAAAATGTAAATTAATACCGACTGAACCTTTGACTCTTCCGAAACTTTTTTTTTAAATCATTTATTACACTGTTTAAATCTTATTTCTTTCTCTTTTTTCCAATTTTATTATTACTATGATGATTATTAATTAATTAATTAACAACACGTTCTTTCTTTTATTAATCATTCTTTCAATAGACCCCACAAGCAAAGATTTCACCTCACCATTCTGCGAAAAAAAATACATGTCAAAGAACAAGAAAATTCTGCCAATACCGTTTGACAACACATCAATTACATAAAAATAATAAATTAAAAAATACAAAAATATCCTATAAGCAATCACAAAGTCCCATCTCACTAACAACACAATTCCAAATAACAAAACACAGATTCGTGGATACTCCTTTTGACGACGTCATCAAAAAAAAAAAAAATTCTTACGAAAAATTCGCACAATCAGCGAAAAAGAAAAAAATCATTTTACAGGACATGACCATTGTCTTTTCATCAACAGTACATATTGTTTTTCATTAAAAGTTACATTTAGTTCACAATTTAAAAATGACACAAAATATTCATAACACATATTTTTGATTGACATGTTTATCTATCTTTATATGTGGTAAAGGCTCGTTTCTTTTTGGTTTTCTCACTGGCTGGTGTTAAAAATTTACAAAATAAGGTCATTTTTCGTTTTCCCTTCTAATTTTGACATTAAGTGATATTTTTCTTCGTTCATAACGAGCTAATTCCCAATACGATAAACATTTTTTTTTAACTATTTTCTATATATAAAGTTTTACATCTGTGTGTCTGTATGTCTTCCTTTTCTTTCTTCGTGAAAAGGTTGTACGTGTGTATTGCTTTTCTTTTTTTTTCTTTTTTTTTTTTTTTTTTTCTTAATTATTTTTCTAATTCGCCTAGTGTTTTAACGGACCCTACGTTGTGTGTGTGTTGATTTCTATTTTTTTTTACTGTTCTTTCTTTTTCTTTTTTTTCCATACATTTTATTGTTTTTTCTTGTCCTTTTTTTTCTTTTTTTTAGTCTATTTCTTTTTTCTTGACACTAAATCTCCATGCTTCCACGTTGTATTTTCTTAAACACAGGTTGTGTTTTTCTTGTCTTTTTTTCGTCCTTTTTTCCCCGTGGTAATCGAAGTTCTTTTTTTTCTTTTAAACCCACCCTTGTTAGGTGGTCTGGTCAGTTAAGGCACCAAATTTGAATATGTTATATATTCAATCATCGACGTTATCCTTGAGGGGTACCAAATTGAGCTTTCGTTACATTTGAATATGTTATATAGAGTTCTTCATTTAGGGGCACATTTTACGTTTTCTATATAACATAAGAACGATTCCGTGTGCGTATAATTGTCTCTAAGATAAATTGGTTGTGTGTTTGATTATCATAAAGGGAATCGTGTGTGTGACATGTAATTTCTGAACCTACCTCTGTTTCTTCTCGCTGTTGGATCATCTGGGAATTTCTCATCCTGGAGGGAGACTTGATATCTGTTTGACGAAGATTTATCACTCCAAGACGATGAAATGGTTTTATAGATTTTATTTCACTTTCCCCAGAGGTTCTGCAGAAGTGGAAAGTGAAATCTGCTTGTGTTAGTTCTTCTTCACACACGTCAGCGGTCGTCTCCCCCCTCCCCAGTTAAGAGGGGGGGACCACGGAAAAAACGTCCGTCTTCTTCAAAGCTCAAATCAAATCTCACAGATCTAGCCAACCACGTCACACATACGTAATTTGGTCAGCTGATCTTTGATTCTGGTAAACGTGTCTACCTCCACGTTTACTCACCTCTCTCTCTCTCTCTCTCTCTCCCTCTCTCCCTCTCCCCTCTCTATTCTCTTATAGAGACACAGAGAAAGAAAATAGAAAGAGTAAGAAAGCCAGAGAGGGGGGGAGATGCTCGTTAACAGTAAGACATCCAGGCGATTTTTGATGCTCAAATGCCAGAAACAACATAATATATATGAATGCATGCCACAACGGGAGATGCTTGGATCATTACTATTTTGGATATCAATAAGTGATGCCCCTGATAAAAAAGCCTCTAATATAGTTATAGTTGTTGATGAAACCACGCTCTAGAGCATACAGGATGGGAAAGCAAAGGAAATTATCTGCCACATCGAAGGAAACTACTCCTTGTGGAATCACGGAACAATACACACCTAGAAAGCAGATTTCAATATTAAATTAGGTAATTTATTTATTGATTAAGCGCAGATTTAACGAATTTTTACACAGTGTAAATACTTTCCATCTTAAATGGTTTTTACTTGTGTTTGTATTGGCTGTTTCGTTTTATGAAATATAAACCGTTTTAGAGTTATATAGTGCAGACTCCGATCACATTGGTAAATAGTGTCATTCCTCAATGTTATTATATCTCCAAATTTTTATTTATTGTGGATGTATTGTTTTTTTAAAGAACTGGGACTGACCTTCATTCCTGGTCTGAAATGGAACACTTACATGAGATGTCTTGCCAAGATCACTAGAAAAACTGTTGGACCACTCTACCGCCTCATTAGGTATCTCACAGGCGATGCAATCCTTTATCGGTGTAAGAGACAGCTACGGCCTTAAATTAAGTACTGCTGTCATAACTTGGCAGGAACTGCTAGTCCCGCCCTATTCTTTTTGTATACAGGGTAGTACGTAATGCATTGTCAGTTCCCTGCAAACTGTTTCCTACAGAAGAGAGGTTACGAGCTTACTTTTCTTCCATCGATATTTTCATGGTAAGTGTTCGACTGAACATTAAGTATACATCCACTTTACCAAACTTTCATAAAAAAATTGACTAACTACAACCACTATATGGGAGTCCCCTTACTTTCTGAATCTACCTAAATTTAATCACAAATTCCATGAAGAAAGCTCATTTAACAGAATTTCCGCTTGTGGAACAGTTTTTTCGCTTGCCTGCATCGCCGTTGAATTCTACATAGTAGCATTAAAATCAATGTAATCACGTTTTTTTGATCCGTCACCATAAATATAAAATTCTACGCACTTCACAAAATTTACTATCACTGTACATTCATTAAGCTTATCCTGAAGTGATCTTCGTGTGGTTACTTCTAAGTAAATATGAAATACAAACCCCATTTTCGGTGAGTTAATACCGAAGCAGAAAATTCTGGTGTACGTTTTAGTGCTCCAATTTCTTTTTAATCGTCAACTATTATAAGTTTTTTTTGTCCGGTTGATTTGTTTTACAGCACGGCGTATTTACCCATTTTATGATTATTAAATGTAATAGTATATGCTTATGTTTTTTCATATTTAAAAATATTTATTCATCGTGTTTGATTTTCTTGTTTCATAGGATATCATTGTTTGTTTTTTCTGCTTTGTCTAATATAGGTTAGTTTTGCAAAGCTGCATTACGCATATTAAAATGCGATATCAATTGTGCTTATTTATTAGGAAGAAAATTAAAGGTAGTGTCTAATAACCGACAAAGACACAGATCTTGATAAGTAATCTATTGTTGTGTGTTTTCCCCTATAATTCCATATGATCGGTTTTTGTCCCTGATAAAAATATATTTGCATTTCTCTCTGTGATTATTTTTTTGCTTCTCCCTAAAATTCAAAGATTTATGAGCATTATCAAGTTATTTCATTTCTCCATCTCTCCCTTAATATTTCCCTCATTTTCTCTATACATCCCAACGCACACGTATATATAGCAAACACACACACACACAGATATATGTATATATATATATATATATATATATATATATATAGAGAGAGAGAGAGAGAGAGAGAGAGAGAGAGAGAAAGATAGAGCAAGGGGGAAGGAGAGGTTACCTGTGCTAAGTTTAGTATATATTATATACGATGCAGCATCAGATTCTTACATACACTGAAGACTTAGACATGTTTACCTATTCTTCCTACACAAATATCACCTCATGGCACCTCCATATCAGAATCATTAAGTCAGGTAGAAACATTTATTACCTTAATATGTCGAAATATCTCCTATTCTCTAAAAACAATGATTCCACACACAACATACTTGAGCTTTGCACCCTTTATTATATAAGCATTTCACTCCATTGTCTTCCTACGTCCCCCAATTATATTATTTTACAAACGACTCGCCAGTTATCAAGGCCACTCGGGGACAAGTGTTAATAAGCGTACAGTGGTTAATTGGACAATGTAACAATTGTTAGTCGTGGAAATTTGGTAAATTGGATTACTTAAGAGAGAACGGGTTATAAAGGTGAATTTTAAGGCAACCATATTATAGTTAGCTGGAAAGGAGGCAAAAGGAAGAAGGTTCATTGGTGTACAGTTCTAATAAAAACACTTTGTTCATGGAATCTACAATTCAGGCACAGATAAAGAATGGCGGAAATTTTTCATAGTTTTTTTCAGCTAGACGAATCTTTCTTGTGAAAGTTTGGCGAGAGGGGACCAGAGATAAGAGTTAAGATGAACCCTTGCCATTTAAATAATGACAAAACCGAGACAGGCGCGCAACGTCTCTTCTGTAAGAAATTGTCTAAATGTTACTATAAACCCTCAACCATTTCTATTTATCTACAACCTCCTGCATCTTACTACTTTATTGTAAATTTCCAGTGTTTACATGAAACTACGTGTAGTGATGCACGATTAAACTAATACACAATGCCATTTATTTATTATATGTTAATAAAACAGGAATGTAAGGAACAAATATTAGAAAGAATAAACAGATTTGGGATCTACAGAAAATATAATATTTTTAAGTCACAATAAAATATGTACAGAGTTACAATAATTTACTTGATGTAAGAGACAATACAAGGTGTTCATTTATGAACCCGTGTACGCACACATTTATATATATATATATTTATATATATATATGTGTGTGTGTGTATTAGTAGTAGTAGTAGTAGTAGTAATAGGTTTAGAAGAAATTTTTTGCAACATTTTAATTTTGATGTCAAATGATGTATAAAAAAATAAGTTATTCCCATCTTTCTTGTACTTTCCATACTGTTTCAAGGGCGGCTTAGGCTTCATCTAATCGTTTGTGTTGCAATGGTTTTAAAACATTTTGTCTTCTTTTCAGAACGTTGAAAACAAGATGGAAAAAAGCAAGTTCGCACAACTTTCAATTCAAGCAAGATCAAAAAACCTGCTGAAACAGCTCGCAATATAAACAAAGCGTTTTGCTACGAAACGCACGAGATTTGATATAGTCCCATGGCACAAATGAATGTTACCTAGAGTAAGATAAGTAACTATTTCATTTCGATTCGATAAAAAAAATCCCTGTATCGATCTGCTGAAGTAAGCATGCAAAGCTAAATAAAAGTACGCTATTTTCGTAGTATCAAAAATAGTTTTAATCTCGAAAAAAAGAACATAATATTCAACAGAAACCGAAGCCAATAAATGTCAGGAAGTGTTACAGTGAAAATTAGTGGGTAATTTTCATTAATTTTTTGATTATATCTTCTGAATGTTTCACCATTTTTTGATGCTTCGAAAACAGTGTGTTATCGTCCGCTGTAACCTTTCGATAAATGCAATTAAAAATATCATTTTTTTGTTATATCTTTGTATATTAAGCATTTTTTTTAATGTATGCCAATTGTAAAACGAACAAAATTTTTTAATGATTTAATATTAAATGTTTGAACTTTGTTTTTATTAATATTCGTTTAATTTGGGGGGGGGCTAACTTATCATCTCTTTTACACACAAACAAAGTTTTCTTTCGTATCCGTTTAAAAAATGGTTACTGTAGGTTTTTATTTCAAAAATATTGTTCGTTTGAATGCTCAAAACATATTATTGTTCGTTTTTGTTTAAAAATAATTGTTGTTCCTTTTGAGTTTTTTAAAATATTGTTGTTTTGATGAGTTTTAAAATATTGCTTTTCGATTTTATTTAAAATATATTGTTTTTTATTTTCTAAATTGTCGTTTTTAATTTTGATTTTCAACAAATTTGTTGTTCGTTTTGATTTTTAGCATATTCTTATTTGTTCTGATTTTGAATAAATATTGTTCGTTTTGATTTAAAAAAAAAGATATTTCTCGTTGCGGTTGAACACATATTGTTGTGTACTTTTGTTTACAATAAAAAATGTTCGTTTCGATTTCGAAAATATTGTTGTTGCATTTGATTTTTTTTAATACATTTTTGTTCGCTGTGTGTGCATAGACGTGTTTATTGTTGTTCGTTTGAATTAAACATGTGTATCGTTTAATTTTAGTTGATTGTGTTGTATTGTTTATTGCGTGAATTAAAATTTCATGTTCTGTAGCATTTTATATACTTCTGCTTCGAACTTACTAAATACGCCTTGAATCTTTATATATATATATATATATATATATATATATATATATATATATATATATATATATATATAGTGAAATAAGAATTTAAGTTGTTTAACAAGCTGGAAAAACTAAAGAATATTATCTATAAATATAAAAGCGAGAATGTGGATATGTATGAATGTTCGCTTTTTATATCACTTCTAAATGTTAATATCTACGAGTTAACATCGAGAGTCGCCTGTCTATTTAATTAGCTCGACTTTGAAGATATTAATATTCAACATTTTTCGCTCGTCGCATGTGGATTAGGCTTTATTGTATAATAAAATCGGAACTAATTATGACGGTATTGTTACCGTCGGTCGCGATCGCAAGACATGTCCAAAAGCAATCAGCTTTGATCAATGTGGAGTTTCTCCTTATATCAGACAATTGCTATTCAATTTTGACAATCCCCTTGTTATGGGGAGTTGGTTTCCCCCCCCAACATCTCTGGGAAACAAAAAAAATTTTTTAAAGCGTTCCCGCAGTAAATTAAATACTACCCCGCAGTCAAAGTGGACGTCATTAAGTCATTAGAACGGGCACCTGTCAATTCTAAATACTTAAATAAATTCCAACGTGGTTCTGTTGGTATTTCGTGGTTGCCCAGTATTTAACGTCGCACTTTTTTTTCACACATTAGTGTCCAAATTTGCCTCAAGGGTTCGGGTTCTATCCTTCAGACTTACCTACCAACACTTTTTTAAATTTTTACCCCCCCCTTCAACATAAACACCCAGGTGACGACACACATATCCAAATACCCGGGTAACGTTGGGTACCCCCCGCTAGTAAATATTGAAGAGTTAATGTTTATAAAGTATGCTCAACCAGATGTAAAAGCTCGATAAAACCCAATAGGAAATATAGCTTATAATATTATTAACTATTATTAACTACTTCTTCTCATATATATATATATATATATATATATATATATATATTGAATAAAATTCTGTACACTATAATTAAAATCCTGTTTTTCCTATATTTTAAATATATTATAAAATATATTATAAAATATATTATAAAATATGATAAAATAGTGAACGTATTTTGTCTTTAAAACCCATGATAAACACACAACTCCTCTGCTTTTTATTTTTTTTTAATACTCAAGAAGTTTCAGCACAAACATCATATTGTTTTTTTATGCAATTTTAAATTTTTATCTTTCTTTTATTTCAATTTTTCCATTCATTACAAATTCTACAATAAGAATTACAATTCTTAAGATCTTGGTTGCTTGAACCTTAACGATGGTGTCATTTTTCAGTTGAAAGGATTAAATGGCTTAATTACATCGCCGTCACCAAAATTTAACTGGATTCCTTCTTTGAACTTCTTACTAATTTCTCATTTGATATTTAGTAATACAAAAAAGAAAT
The DNA here is from genome assembly GCF_053919585.1 of Euprymna scolopes. Lineage (NCBI taxonomy): Eukaryota > Metazoa > Mollusca > Cephalopoda > Sepiida > Sepiolidae > Euprymna > Euprymna scolopes. The sequence goes on from NC_136490.1 coordinate 102,273,507, forward strand.
GTGTATAGGAGAATACTATAACATTTCCCACAAAATGATATGAAAGTAACTAGCGATTTAAAATAAATCCTTTTTTTTTTTTTTAAATATTTTTTAATTATCTACATACTTTCACGATTCTGCCTGAGGTATTGCCGGTGTAACATAATTGTGAGGCCGTACTCGATATAAACTCTCCATACTTACATATTGTTACTAAGCAAAAATATAACATAATTCAATAGTTTGATTATTGCCTGTTTTACGTGAATCTCCTCTTTTTAGATGTGATCGTAATTTAATATTCTGTTTTTAGTTTAACGATGGTTTTAGATAGTAATTCTTTTTTTTCATTTTTGCTGTGATGAAACAGACGTAATAAAGAATAAAATTATATCACACTATGAAATACATGATATTAGGCCGAAAGAGAAGGACAAAATTTCGCTCTTCATTTAATTTCAGTTAAGTAAAAAAAAAAGAAATCTGGGAAGTGCATGAAAATTAATGATCCTTTTTTTTCACACTCTGTTTGTTTATCATTTTCAACGTAAAGATTTCTATAAGGTCTTTTAGATCTACTCAGTCAAAGTATGTGAGAATTCTTACATGCGTTGTGGCGATTGAATGGATCATTTAATATCTTAACACTTTACAAGTTATGAAGGTTAGACTATGCGTTCCTACCAACAGCTTGTTGCGTATAAAAACTACGTCTTACTTTCTTGTCGAAATCTCCGTAGTAACATTATTGTATTTTTATGATGTATTCATAATCTGAAAGTTTCATCTCTCTCTTGCAGATATTGACGGTGTGAATCTCTAAAAGAACCACCATATTTTAGGTCGTGATCAGAAGAACAGCTATCTCATTGAATTATTGGCAAAAGCGCAATAAATGGCGGTGATTATTTAATAAAATAAATACTAGAACACAAAAGGTGCTCGTTTAAATGGAATAACTCACGTCTTCGTAGTGTTTCAACTTCATGCATTAAAGAAACAAGACTTTTACTTTGCAACGACAGTCGTATTACCAACACACGATTCGTCCGTTCATATAAAGCCATCGTTCATTGCTAGAAAAATTACTTTCTGAATGGTAGGAATTATGTTGAAACAAATTCTAAAGCACAAAATGTATATTGTTGATTTGTTTATAGTCTGGTTTCTATGATTTAAAATACAATGCGGCTTACTTTTAGAACAATCCACGTAAAATTAATAGAAAGTGGTGGCTTGCTAATTTGGGTCTGATTGGAAAAATGCCATGGCAACGTATTGTCTGTATGAGCAGGTCTTCCACCTTCACATATCGCAACATCCGATTTAAAGAAAAGGGTTATAATAACTGCTCAAGAACAGGGATTGATGACCAATGTATTCAAGAAGATGGCAGGTCTTAGTAATGACATTGGGCCCAGATTCTGTCACACGAAATTGGAAAGTGTGAATCATCTGGTATCAAGTTGCAAATATATGGGGGGAGGCTACTACACAGAGAGACATGAAGAGGTATGTAAGTACCTTGACTTGCCCATCTGTAAAAATTAAACATCCAGTGTAGCAGCAACATGGGAACATCAACCCGAAAGAACAGTTTAAAATGACTTATATACCATACATTACAACCATGTAATCTCTACAGCTACCTACCTTGAAAATGCTGCTGTGAAACCTTACATCGTTATATGGAATACGTCAGAGAGAGAAGTTGGTTGAAGTGAGTGTCCCTAATGATGGAGGCCTGAACAGAGCTGAAAGGGAGAAACAGAAGAAAATATCAAGGTATTATGTATGATATGAAAAGAAACTTGAATCTTCGGGAGATATCAATCATACCATTTCTTATAGGTGCCACAGAGCTTATGAAGTTGAACCTGAAGTCCCACCTAACTAATATTCCTGGTGAAGCAACTGAATAAGAGATCCAGACAATTGCACTTAAGGGAACAACGAGGATACTAGAAATAACTCTCAGCTGATTACAACAGAAAGCAGAACAATGTTCGCAGCTTGTTCGGCTGCAACATACCCAATGTTATAAATTTCAAAGGAAGACACTTTTTGCAAAAAAATCAAAGATTCGTTCATCATAGATAAATGGCCTTATAATATAACACTACATTGCACTGAGCACTGGGCATATTGCATTATTAATCCAACATAAGATAACATCTAGATTCTATATTATAAACCACTCAATTATGTGATGCTTTTACCATCCCGCTAAGTTTAAGATTCGTAACACCTTAAGGAAATAATATAACAAAATTATTTGCCTTATTAGCTTACATGCTAAAGGTTTCTGTTTTGAGGGATGATTAGAGAGATAGTTGCTTTCTATCTAATGTCATGTAACTCATGCCAGATAATATTCCACGGTAAGAAAATTCAGATAGGTCGTGTTTTGGCAATTGCTTCTATATAAGCCTTATTGAAGCTTTTAGTAAGATCTTTGTGACCCCCACATGGCTCCAACATGAGGTTGCAGACCATAAACTTTGTCTTTATTCCTCTCTATCTTTCATCCTTCTTGTTCTGGTGGTATTGTCGTCATTTTCATTGTCGATGGGATGCATGGGCCCACAATGAAAAAAAATAATAAAACAGAGCAGAACAGAACAGAAGCACAGGCTCTACTACGTCACATACATGTAGGTTGGACTTTGTGTGAGTGTGTGAGTGTGTGTGTGTGTGCGCGCACATGCGCGTGTGTTTACATTCCAATGTTGCACCTACGTCCTTCGAGGCTGGGGTCGCCTGTTTAACTCAATTCATATCGATCTCTCAAAGCATTACCGACCTGGTCCAAGTCGATCTGTTATAACTACAGTAAAAGTTCAACTGTGCAAGCGTCCGACTTTGCTCTCAGCTCTCATTGTCGTAAACAGTCTGACTCGTCGCTCGAACATAAGCTGACATTTTTCATCCGAAAATTATTAATATTCTTTTTAAAAACTCATATTAACCACTTCCACAGACAGACTTTTAGATACCTTCTATATAAACATGCATTCCGCTATATTATACCTCCTAAAATCAACATGATTTTAACCAGCTTCTATATAAACAGGCATTCTGCATGTCACTACCACTAAAAATGTAAAAGGAATGTTAACCAACTTCATCTAAAGACTTTGAAACACTACATACGAATTCGCTTCCGCCCAATTCTTATCTCCTCTCCTCTTAAAAAAATTGAAAGATAGTTTCACCTCTAATTCAAGGGACACCGTGCCCCACCGCGAACCTCTCAAGCATTCAGCCTATTTTTATACGCTACTGTTTCTGTTTTTAACACCTTAAAGAACCATATAAGTAAACACAATAAAACCACCTCTGAAAAAATATAATCACTTATTGAAACGTTGTAAGTCTCGTTTGCTTTCCGGCCTACTCCATATTTGACGTTTGTGGCAAACGATAACATGTCATGGTAAAAGTATAGTAGTTTTCACAGCAATAAATGAATAAAACTACAATATTGAAGCACTCTTATTTTTAGAGGACAAAATTTATTTTAAAAAATTATCTTTTTTTTCATCCTGATTGTCCTTATTTTAAATGAAATGATGTTTCATATCCCTTTGTCCAAATTGTCGTCCTCCTTCCCTTATTTTTTCTGTTACCCTTCAGGGTCGTCATAGTTCTTTTTAATTAGCCTTACTCAAACACACTTCTACGAGATCTCTCTTTCTGTCTTTTACGCTGTCTATATTCTTTTCTATGTTTGTAAATGCCAGAACTAGCTTTGGATAGCATTTGTTAAAGCCTTTTGTCTATATTTTTTCACTTCTAAGGGCTGACCTGTCAATCACTTGGACTTGTACTACGTTTGCCTGTATATTTTTCACTGTTTTCCGCTTGGACATACACGTCCGAGTATTGAGAAACCATAGCTTAATATTTGATTTTATTTGCCCACCGAGTTTTGGAAAATGGCATGTATCTATTAAAATGATTGAAAACGTCGATAATGTTTATAACGTAACGCAACGGACAATATTCCACAAAATTTCGCATCCAAGAATACAGAAAAGTACGCCATCACTTCGTATTTGAACGGAAAGTAAACATGATCGACATTAAAATGGTTACCATCCTTATAGGAGCGTTGTTATCTGACGGTATTTACGACTATACTGTGATTTTCGAGTAAGAATATCGGTGTTATAAGGTATTTTAATTGTTTTTTAACTTGAAAGAAGCCATAGTGTCACTTTGAAGTAGGACGCCACTATATGGGGAATAATTGCAGGGATACTATGGAGGTAGTTGAGCAGTAAGAAGTATGTTTGCATTACACCTTAACTTCTGCATGTCAGTACACTAGCGGAAGCAAGAAGCCGGAAGTCTAACAGTACTGGAGAAAATTATTGGAGTAAAAGGGTTTCTGGAATTTAGGTGTATCTACTGTGCAGAGGTATGATTTTGGTGCTTGTTGGTTTTGTAGGGGGTATTTACGTCGAGGGGGTAAAAGGGGTCGATAGAGAATCTACGATTAAATTCTTGTAAAACAGACATAGGGATGAAAATTTCGTGGGGGAGACTGAGGCTGAAACCTAGATAATAGTTCGCAACCTATTAGATTAGAATAGGTTTCCGAACACTAACAGTATTTTAACACTATAAGATTTATTGCAAATTCAGAGACTTTTAAAATCCTTGCTAACAACATTCTTTCTGCTCATATAATGTCTATCTCGATGAGAATGGTATTCTAAATATAATGGACATAGCTAGCGTGTATTGCTACTGGACTATTCATTAATCTCGGAAAAATAATAAAATTCAAACCACACTTCAAGGTCTCTAGCATTTTGAACTGATATGTATAGTTTAATCATACTCAAATCCGATTGAAATTTTCCGTCAACCTGGTGTGTAAGACATGTGCGATATAGGAACTCAAATGTTAAGAAATGTTACATCTAAAATTCTAGCATTAAAAATGGCCGCGACTAAAATTATAGCCACATTTTAAGTATATATTTAGATAATGTGTAAAAAAAAACTGAACGCTTATGTGGAAAGCAGGAAACCGATCGCTTCGTGAACAATTTCTTGGTAGAAAATGTGTCTTGGGATTAATTGAAGCAAAGCGAATACAATATATTTAACATACTTTACAAGATTAGCAGTGCCAAACATCCAAAATACTTTTACATAAATATATACAAAGAAAATCATTGTATCCAATACAAAAAAAACTTGCTCATATTATTCTTTTAGAATATTAACAATCGATATCATAACCTATTAAACAAACCCTTAAATAGCGAAAATAGATAAAAAAAAGTAGCCATAAGAATTCACTTTCCTCACATCTCAGACTATATTTCTATGAAGCCAATGGCAGAACTTATCGACAGGCTTCATAAGTTCCGCCTGTATCAATCCATTAAAAAATCAATATTTGTTTTCTCCATATATAACGATATATCTAACCCCATGATATACACTCGGTTCAAATAAATAAAATATACTATGTGTTTTAATAAATATAATTGTGAATTGTTTGGCGTACATAAGAGATGAAATATCGTAATTTATTTATGGATATAGTGTCGACATAAATGGGCAGATCTTTAAACTGTTTTCAATCCCAGGTCGGCATGTGGTCGTTACTTTTTAACCACTAGGACCCACACGTCCTTCGGCACCGCTGGAAAGAAACAAACAAATAAAAGACAGAAAAGAAAAAAAAACAACAAATACGTAAATTTGACCTTTTTTTTATATTTTGCATTTTTGAAAGTGCAGATGAAATGCATTCATCCGTAGTCCCTCTTTAAAAACGAATGTCGTTATATTTCCACATTCATGTGCTTTTTAATAGTCTTTGTCGCCGCGAAATCTCGCAGACGCTAGCCAGCACTATCTCGTCTTCGACTTTAACAAGTCTATCGTCATTGGTACGTAATTTGATTCTCTTTTTAAGACAGCGTTTTTTTCTTTCCTTTTTGTGAGGCAAGCGTGTGCACACTTGTTAATTTGCATACGTTCTTTAACGGCTTCTACAGCAAATATTTTCGCTAGTCAAGTATCCTCTAACTGCTGTTTAATTTCTCACACGAGCTTACGCGCGCTCTGCTACAAATCAGCGAAAAGGGAAAAAAATATATCTAAGTTGAGAACATTTTTTTTTCAATTAAAGAAAGATACATAATTATAATCCTCCATTGGCGATCTGGAATTCCCTTGACATTCAAGTCACTTCATGTAACAGATAGTAACAACAAGGTAATGTGTGTAACAGGAAAAAAACAACCACGATAACGTCTACGTTCCCAACGAAGTTCTTGCGCTGCGTACATCTCTATGTAAACATCTCACACAACATCCATATATTTTCTTTCGTTTTATAGAATAATCATATTGTTATTCTTAGGTGTGCTTATTTGGTATACCCTTCCGACTTTACTGCTTACTTCAATATAAGCACTTGTCAAGTAGAGTTATGAAAATATTAACATAACTTTTAGCGACTTTTTTATTATTTATTCAGCTTTTTTTAATTACCTATTCAGGGCGATCCTCATCTGTGACTCTGCAGACGATGATAGTAGAATCTGGCTTGATGTTAGCTTGGTGACTGAGAACACATTATCGGATTTAATGAGTTTATTCCACAGTATTAAAAAAACGATAGCGGTTTGGTTGTATTGTCTGTGGACGTGTATTTAGGATGTAAAATAATCTGTATTTTATATATATTTGGACTTTGTATTTTTCTTTACAGAATATATATTCTATTTTTCCCTTAGAGTTGATGAAACGCGGAATATTCAGTGTAGCTTAATCGCCATGTATATTGTATAGCTTACTATATATATATATATATATATATATATATATATATATATATATATATATATATATATATATATAAGCGAAAGGGACTGTCTGTGTATCTGTCTGTATACATTTCCCTGTGCACTAACTCTGGCTATTTTCAGTCTGCAGACTCGAAATTTGATATACAGGTTATGGAGATTAGAGAAAATCTTTGTAATCAGTTTTCGGCCAGAAATGTGGTTGTTTAGGAGTCAAAGTTCAACAATTTGACCTATGGCAACTCTATCTACCTCTTGCGCCAATTTTGAGTCGAAACACTTGAAATTTCAGATATAGGTTCCTCGAAATGAATCTAACTTAATAACCTGATTTGAGTCTAAAACAATAAATGTTACCGGGGTACAAAAATAGCCATTAGTTTAAACATAAGGAAATACATTACTTAATATCAAGAATCCTTTTTTTATTTTATGGGAAATTTTAATTCGATCTTCGTTTTAAGCATATCTGAAAACTTTATGGTCGTCATTTTAAAGTAAAATATTGAGGTGTAAATCCAACAAAAAATTACCCGAATTCCTATTTCTGTATTTTTTTTTAAAAGTCTACATTTATTACAGTGTTGTTCAGCCGAACATTAAAATTTCACTGCCATTACGTGCGCCGAATGGCTTTGTAAAAATATTTCGACTCTTAACGGAAGTACTTAAAACAAGTTAAAGGCTATAACTTCTACCAATTATTATTAGGCTAGAAATCCAATTTGCAAAAACTTCAAAATCTTTATAATCAGTAGTAAGTAATTTGAACGTCTTTAAACTTCCAATTACAGAGTGTTGTGCAAAAAAATATTAATACGGTTTAAATCGTATAAACTAATGAAAATACTTAAGAAATGTGCATGCTATTGCGTGTTCTTACAGTTAGAGTGAGAAATAAGATTTACCGCTTAAATGATTTTAATGTTTTCACCAACCAGTAAAATATGAGATGTGACTTTTATTGCCTTGGTACCAGTTAGTATTGTACAATTGTGTGTTATAAACCATTCATAAAAAAAGTTTGTTTCTATAACTATTTCCTATCAATCAATACACGACGCATCTGAAACCACCGATATCCATTACACAAAGACTGATACCGGGAATTCTTCTTTCAACCTCCTCGGTTTAACATTCACGGGCAATATGAATATGTTGAGGTTGTTGCAAAGGCTGCTGCAAAGAAGGTTGGTTCCCTTTATCGAGTTAGAAGACTATTCACACCTGAGTGTCATGTACCTCTGCAAGGCCACCATTCGCCCATGCATGAAGTAGTGCTGTGCGTGTTGGCGATTGCATCTACCACTAGCCCTCTCTTTTTGTCTAAGGCCCAAAAGAGTTTTCATTCTAATAGGTCCCACTTTGTCAACTAGGCTCAAGCCACTCTCGTATCGCCGCAATGTTGTATTCCTGTACCTGTTTACAACTATTTTAATGGATGAATAAGCTGCACTTGTGCCCCCTGGGCATACATATCTGCGACAAACCTGCTTAGCAACAAAATCTGTTGAAGCGCCAGAAAGCGTTCTTATCTAGTTACGAACAGCTAAACTTTGGAATTTTCTTCGTTCTTACTGTTTTCCTTACTGTACTGATATGCAGGAATTTGAACGTAACATGAACCAACATCTTGGTAATTTTCCTAGGTATATGCAGAAGCACTAGCACCCGATTTCCAAGTGTCAATATGCTTTGTTAAGAGGTGCACGTGTGTTGATAGTTAATTACACTGTCCCAACAGTTGGGTAAGTTGATCTGGGTAATTTTAACATCTTAATACTGCCAATTACAGAATATACGAAATACTCTAAAATAGATGAAATTGCAAACATATTTGTTTTGTTTTTGTTTGCAAATGAGTTTTACTTATAATGAAATATACAAAAAAAATGTGTAAAGTGCCGATGAATAAAATCAGAAGCGATTCAGTTTTGTTTTTATTTGCATATTATAAACGCGAAAAATTGTCGATTATATAAAAAGGATAAATATCTGTGTTTTTATTTTATGATACATATGCAAAGGTTTTCAAACCGAAATATGTAAACCCGGTGGATGGTTTCAAGTCCCAAGCAACAGGAGTTAAGTTAATAATATAACTTGACTACCGGCGACCAGTTGGGCTAGTATATGTTATAGCTCTTTTGGGAAAAGTGAGTATACAGAAATATTATATAATTAAATAATAAAAAGATTCACATGAATGGATAGACTATCCATTCATGTGAAATCTTTTTATTATTTTTCTTTTGCCTCCTGTTCCCCTTACCTCACCCTTTTTTTTTAACCAAGTAAGATCTTTGACTTAATTATAGTTTCATTAAATACTTTCATATGCAAAATCCGATCCTGCATTTTGCTATTTCCTGCCCTCTTATGAGAAGGAGAGTATTTCTTCGAAACTCCGCGGATTAAGGACTCTCCACTTATCTTATTCTTCCTTTTTTTAACATTAAATATGTTTTTAACTCTTTTTCAAGATGTCTTTTAACATGTTTTATTAATCATTTGTTCATATTATAAACTCTATTTCCTTTTCGGTTTTATTGGGCTTTTTACATCTGGCTGAGTTTATTTTACTTGTAAATATTAACTCTTTAATATTTATAATATATTTTAAGTTTACCATTTTGATTACCTTAGTAAACTTATTGTAACTTTTATTATATATATATATATATATATATATATATATATATATATATATATATATATATATATCACGAACGTTTTTGAAAGTAAGTGTACTCATAAGCAGTTTAATAAAACAATGATGAGATAAAGGACTTCGGAAACTGGTGCGTTACGTCAGTAAGTCGCCGAGTGAACGTTTACTTACAGCTTCTGGAATAATTATCAACAATTTAATTGTAGGTGTATTAAATATCTCGTCTTATAAAAGTGTATTGTGACTTTGAACGATTTGAAATAACAGCGAGGGACGTATCAATCGATACTTACATAAATATATATATATATTATTATTATTATATATATATATATATATATATAGTCATCCACATACAGTAATGTTTCGCTGTTTCACACCTGATCAGTGCGGCTAGACAGGCAACTACCTCAAGCCAGAATTTAAACCCGACCGTATGTACGAGAGAGGGTGTCCACAAAGTCTGGCTACATTATGTAGCCAGACTTTGTGGGCACCCTGTATATATATATATATATATATATATATATATATATATATATATATATATATTGAGTAAAACAATTCATAATGTGTAATTAAAAATCAGTCTCGAAAGGAAAAAATATCAATAGATTGCACGATCGTTTCGTAAACGATGTTTCTATTAAAATAAGTCCGTTCTCTTGCACGTAAAAAGCCGACATGCTTACGGGGTGTATTCATAAACGTGGATTTAAATTCGACAGTTTTAAGCAACCATAAACACTTAAAAATATTCTGATTATGATGCGGTTTATACATATACAATTAATTATATAATAACTATTACTATTATTATTAATAATAATATTATTGTCATCAATATTATTATATTACTTGTTATTTTATTACTATTATTTTCTATTTTAATTTATTTGATGTTATATTTATCAGTATTATTTATAATTATTATATTATAGCTATTATAATTATTATTATCCCAAAGAGTAATAGTATTAGTATTGTAGACGTTATCAATTTTACTGTTTTCCCATTTAAATAAATAAAGAATTTAAGTTGTAAATAATTAGTGATTATCTCCCTTTGATCGATAAAAGGATTTTTTTTATTTGAATGTCATTTTTTCAAAAAATGGCATTTGTCTCTTTTTCTAAATCTGTTATGATTCAAAATTCAAATATATCGCTCCAGCGATAATGAACCGGCAACAGTACATTTACCACCGTTACTTTTAAAGTAATAAAAACAATTATTTCATCAGTTCGGAGAATACCTTTTACAGAATACTACGGAATAGATGTACTGAAATAATGAAATAATAGCAAGCTTTAAGAACGAGCGGAAAAAGGTATATATATACCGAAACTCCATGGCTGACTGGGATAGCTTCCGTACATTTATATCCGATCTACCTCTGCATTCCATCTTTAAAAAGGAATTGTCCTCCATAGTATCAGACCTGACCGAATGGTTAATTGTAGGCATAGACCAATTCATACCATCTAAAAAATTCCAACAAAAAAATACCAACCAGCCAGCAAGCCATGGTTCTCCTCAGAATGTGCTGCTGCCATCGCGCAGAGAAATCACTTTTCCAATAGCTACCAACGTAATAGACGTACTGAGACTAAAGCTGCTTTCAAGAACGGCAGCAACTACTCTAAAAGAGTAATAAAAAAGAGAGCTATATGTCCAGTCTGTTAAATCTAAAGTAGAAGATCAGCGGCTTGATTCCCACCAGTTTTGGCAAATAACAAATAGGATCCTGAACAGAAGTGTGCGTTCTATCCCAACCATTACAATTAACCAGATGTCATCTCGTCAGATTCAGAAAAAAAAAGGCCAAACTATTTGCCAAGAACTTTGCAGCTAATTCTACCTAATGCGACGACGGCCATCAACTCCCAATATTTCCTCCTATAACACAGAACACGCTAGGTAACATACACATCTGTGCATGAGGTTGCCAAGCTAATCAAGAACCTTGATTCCAGTAAAGCTACTGGCCCTAACGGCATCCGAATTATAGTGTTAAAAAAGCTGCAACCATAATTTCCTCCCATACGTACGAAACTGTTTAGCGTTTCCTTAAGGAGAAGTGCATTCCAACAACCTGGAAACTTCATCAGTATGCCCTGTATTTAAGAATTCAGGTGATAAGTCATCTCCCTCTCAGTACAGACCAATAAGTCTCCTGTGTGTCATGAGTAAGTTGCTGGAATCGATATTAAATAGAGAAATAGTCAACCACATTAGCATAAATAACCTTCTTAGTGGCACGCAATATGGTTTCCGTTCTGCAAGATCTATCGCAGATGTGCTAAAGGTTATATCTCATAGGATTAGTGAATGTCTTGGCAAAGGCTTCCTTTCTAAGGCAATTGCCCTTGATATATCAAAGGCCTTTGACAAGGTATGTCATAAAGGCCTACTTCACAAGATTTCCAGCTACGGTATAACTGGAAATGTTCTATCTATCATTAAACATTTCTATCTGATAGGTTCATAAGAGTAGCGGTTTATGGGCAAAAATCAGAGGCCTGCACTATTTATGCTGCAGTCCCTCAGGGGTCCATCCTGGGCCCAACTCTCTTCCTGATCTACATCAATGATCTCTCTAAACACATACATAAATCATTCGTTGACATCTGTGCTGATGACACGACCATCAAAGGAAACACATCAAAGGCTGTAAATGACAAAACTCTCTCTGATTCTCTCTCCTCTGATCTCGAGCGCGTGATTCAGTGGGGGAAGACGTGGCTAGTTACCTTTAATGCACCTAAAACTAAACTCCTATCTTTACATAATAAACGCCCTGATCCCAATCTGGCATCAATTGAAATGGATGGCTCTCTTCTAGGAGAAGCCCCATGTTGTGACAAGCTTCTGGGCTTGACCTTCACTCCTGACCTGAAATGGAACACGTACATCAAGTGTGTTGCCAAGGTTGCTGGAAAGATGGTGGGATCCTTCTACCGCTCCAGATGATATCTAACTACTGATGCAAGTCTCTATATATATAAAAGCCAAATACGTCCAAGGATGGAATACTGCTGCCATATCTGGGCAGGAGCTGCTAAAAACAGCCTATCCTGCTTTGACAGAGTACATATTAGACTTCGTGGCTCAGTGGCGAATGCCCTTTTCTCGTCCCTGCAACCTCTCTCCCACAGAAGAGACGTTGCAAGCCTATATTTGTTTTATCGTTATTTCCATAGCAGGTGCTCGGTGAACTCCAATACGTTGTCCCCCCTCGCCAATCTTATACGAAAAACACCCGTCTAGCTGAATCCACTGTCAAAAACTTTCCCCACTCTTTATCTATGTCTAAATCAAAACGTAAATTCCATGATCAAAGCCTCTTTCTTTGCACAGCACGTCTGTTCCGTCTGCTTGCTTCCCACCTGACAGAAACCTGGATGTCTGCAAGTCCAACGTAAACAAATTCCTGATGGACAGCCCCTTTAGTAGACACTTAATTAAATATCCACACTAATGTACTGTACTTACAATAACCCTTATCACTGAGTGGTTTCCGGGCCTTGATAATTGGTGTCCACCTTTATATATATATATATATATATATATACATATATATATATATATATATATATATATATATATATATATATTAATAATAATATTAAACATATTTTTCTAATCAATTTTTTATTCATTAATAAAAAATTAACTTTTCCTTTATTTCGTGTTTGTAAATATCCCCAGGAATATATGAATTACCTCAAAAAATGCTAGTTTTATTTTGGTGCCTTTAGAACCCCCTGTACTTTTTTTCTTTTTTGCTTATGTTGGAACTGTTTAAAGAAAATCTTTTATGAAATCACTGTTAAAGACATTCACATAAAACATTGTATCCGAAACAATCGTACAAACTATGGATGTTTGAATAAATATAATAATTTGTTTTACCCAATACTAAAATAGCTCTAGGATATCTATATCGATCGATCTCATTATGTATCTACAGTAAAATGTGCATTGTTTTCTTTTAATTGTATTAATACATTTACTAATACATTAAAATGAACTCTTGTCATTCAAGGTCTAATTCTCTCTCTCTCTCTCTTACTATATATATATATATATATATATATATATATATATAACAGTATATATATATATTTATATATATATATATATATATATATATATATATATATATATATATATAACAGTAGTGGGATTTCTAGATACCAAATCAATTTATTCCGTCTAGGCTTTTAATCTTGAAATTTTCATATCCTTTCTGGTCCTCGTATATTTCGAATCATGAATGTGTTTTATATGCAGGAACAAAAATATTCACACACTTCTCGTGAGCTGTGAATTTCGTAAGAAGAGTTTTGTGTAGTTACCACTATGTGTCTTTCTATGTATGCTTATATATATATATATATATATATATATATATATATATAAATGTATATATATACATATAAATACATATAAATATATATATGTATATATACAAATAAATATATATATACATATAAATATATATACATATAAATATATATAAATATATATATATACATATATATATAAATATATATATACATATAAATATATATATATAAACATATATACATATAAATATCATTTAAATATATATATGCATATAAAGATATATAAATATATATGCATATACATATAAATATATAAAAATAAATATATATATACATATAAATATATATACATATATATATACATATAAATATACATATAAATATATATAAATATATGCATATGAATATATATAATATTTGCATATAAATATATATAAATGCATACACATTAATATATATATATAAATGTATACACACACACACACATATATATATATATATATATATATATATATATATATATATATATATATATATATATATATATATATATATATATATATATATATATGGGTATGTGTTTGTTTGGGTATGCTATGTATCTGTGTAGTTTTCTAACTTGCTTTATACGAATTTAAGTAATACGCAAAGATAAAATAAAACCAAAATGAAAATAAGAAAGAATGAAGAACATCCAAAACTATGTCAAAATATGGAGCCCCGAGAAAATGCCAAGGATTTTTTTTTTTATCCGTGTATTTTTTCGGGCCGTAATTGGAAGAAATCCGTGCCCCCCAAAAATTATCGAAAATAAAGGAAAGAAAAATGTTATCACCACTTTATTATTCTCAGAACTGTGATGGGAAGGGAATTCAGGCGTCCATTTTAAAGCAGGAATCTGGGGAAAAATAGATGTATATATCAGGGTTTTATTTTTATTTTTATTTGTGTATATTAAGGGGTTGTGATCGAGAGAGTTAGTAGTTCTTGATAACCCAGGTGAAGTAATAGATCAATGTCTGACGCACACATTCACCACGCACTCACCTAGGCGCACACATATATAACCACATTATAAATATAAATGCATATACATATATTTTTTTGTTTTGTACATTATACTTTTTTATATCGAATGCGTTGTCTTTTCTGCATGTGTGAGCTAGGAACGCTGTTCGTATTTCATTATCTTTTATTTTGTGTATTCAGGTATAAATGTTTCTCTTACTCATTCCCGTATCTTTATAGCGTGAAACTTCGCTTTTAAATCTCTATATTCTCAACGAAAGTGCATATCTTTATAAAATTCGATCTAGCTAATGAATTCCAACGCTAATGATCAGCTCGCTTAGAAATTTGAAACAAACTAGCTAACGGCCGTGTTATGATAATGAACGGGATTTCCATAATATGTATAAAGTGGAATGATAGTTGGATCGCTAAACTCAAATGCATGTATTTTAACCGAAAATAAAACAATGTATTTAGAGATCACCAAATTTCAGTTTCTCCGTAGCATATTGTTAAAAATTATGCAGAAAAATATTTACTAAAATATTTAAATATCACAAACTTTTATTGATTTTTCCCTTATTTTCAGTTAGTTAAACCGTATGTCTATCTCATTGTTATAACTATCATAATCTATATTTAACTAATGGGATATTAATTAATTTCAAATAGCGTAAATCCCGCAGGATACGAAATTAAAATTTGTCCCGAAATACCGTACAGTATATAATACACATGCATGCACTTAAATAACATTATAAATTATACCGTATGGTTGGGCAAAACTTGTAACCAGTGGCCGGAAAACATCGTATTTACAGCGTAACATTAAAAAAACGTATCCTGGTGCCATCGTATTCCGGGGTGTTACTGTACTAAACTTTTCTGTAACTATAAGCGGAATTATTTATCTTCCGAATCAAATGGAAAACGCTTCATGATCTGCATTCGGTTGTCTCCCTTTTTGAGATTAGAAGTTCCATTTTACAGGACTCTTTGCTAGAATTATAGTGATCCCCATACGTAAAAGGAAGGAGGTGGTTGATATATTTAATGAATAAATGACGACAGGAGCCGTATGAGAAGAAACGATGAAGAAACTAAGGGATTTCAAGCGAAGGTAATGAAATGCCACATACACTGACATATTTACACGCATCATATTTATGTTTGTCTTTTATAAATAAAATAATTGAAGGAATTAAAGTTCATTATTTGAAAACGACTGAAAAGTATGAGTGTGAAATTGTTATGTAAAGAAATATATAAAGCAAAGATACATAATGTACAGTAATAACAAAACAGATAATACATAATCCTATTAATAAATCTCTGATATTAACTATAATAGCACGAATAATAGTTACAATTTTAATGAAAAATATGTTTTTTAATAATAGTATGAGTATTTAATATCATGATGCTAAAATAATCAACAATCATATGTATAAGAAAAAGAAATAATACCTGTCTGATTTAATAAAGTTTGGATAGAAGAAGTATTGATTTGTTTATTATATGTAGTGAAGACTAGGTAAAAACAAGGAATGATCAGATGAATCAATGTTTGATAAAATAAATTGTATTACAAATAATCTTCCTAACTTATACGGTGGGCCGATGAATTTGTCGCCCTAAATAAAATACAAAACAACACTACAGTTTTATTTTTGTTTATTATAATTTGAAAAATTTATTTAAAAAAAATAATTCAGATAATTGATTATGTAGACGAGCTGACATCTATTCCATGGAGCCGAATTCAGCCTCAGTCATCGCTTAGATTGGGGTCCGCAACTGAGAGCATGCTTTTTCTACAAGCGCCGATCACTGTTAGCCGTCAGTTAAAGAATGTTTTCCCTGAGCGTTGTCCGCCGATAGGCATACTGATGTATAACGGCACTATATTCAGTAGCAACTACTTGTGAGTTTGCGAACAATTTTGATGTGCATTTACGGTTTCCCTGCGCTTATTCGCCGTGTGGAAAGAAATCTTATAACGATGTCATGGCGGCCAGAAAGAATTGCACAATATTGTATCTGGTGTGCTGGCACAAAGTTAAAGAATGTTTCCCTTTAGAGTTACCGCTGACAGAAATACTGAATGATAGCGACACTGTATTCACTAGTTTACAAGGAATTTTGATGTGTATCTACGGTTTCCCTGTGCTTATTCGACAATTGGAAAGGAATAGTATAACGACTATAGTGGCCAGAAAGAATTGTACAATATTTGAAGCTGGTTTACATACACAAAGTTTCCCAGAAACTTGACGTTTAACATTTCACTGCACCGGCTGTCACACTAAATATATACCATCTCCGAACAAATGACGTTTAAGCTAAATCGCTGCCTCAACCAGAGGTGACTAGAGGGAAGTATAAAAAGGAGACGTCGGTTGAGTTAAAACCTACGCGGCAGGTTCACGACAAAATATAAATCTGTTCCTGTTACTGAATTCATAAGTTTGCAGTTCGTAAAAATGGATGGGGTATCTTCCCACATTAAATACCCCCGACCAGTCATACGGACGAAATGAGTATCGAGTAATGAAAGCGATTCTTTAGATTGTTAGTGTTTAATCAGTCTGAATCCCGATTCTGCTAAGGCAGTAATTGCGATGCTAGTATCCTCCCAGGTGATAGAGTGTCTATTGAAAGTTGTACCGTAAAAAAGTGTACGCGTATGGGTGAAGTTTGTGTCGTTCCTATTTGATGGAGAACTCTAGGACGTTGGAGACTATTCCGAACCCTGATTATCATCATGAGATTTGGTGGAAATGTAGGGGAAACTTGACTTACCTGAGTAGCCCGTGTGTGTGTGCTTTTTAGGATCAGGTCGGTTGACAAGAAAAAAATGGCGACTCATCTCTCTTTTTTACCTAATGATCACTCATGAGTAATTCAAACATTCGCCATTTCAATGCAAATGATACAATAACAGGCGAATAAAAGGAACTGTGGGGGAGGTACGGGGTTTGAATTGGAAGAGGGTATATTACGAAAACGGTGGTGCAGCAAATTGATTGATTTAATTAGAAAAAACTGTGGACAGAAAATATGATACAATTTTATTGAAATAGATTTTCAACTACAAGTGGTTATTAAATCGCTCCATTTAATCGTTAGAATCTTTCTAAGGCACTTGTAATTAAACACATTTAATGTCTTCAAATGACTGCTATTGACAGGTGAACTTTCACTTCCATAAAGCAGTGTTGACAATACGTTGCTACTATAAAATTTTGAGTAACATATAATGGTAACATTATTTTGCCAGTTCTTTCCGAGCTGACTAAATGCTGGTCTAAATTTCATATCTTGCACTGCAACTCATAATTCTTATGCTGCATTCGTCATTGCTGGGCCTTTTTAAATAGGTGATATTATCAACTATTGCTAATTTAAATTTAATTTATTTTGTTTAGTCGATAAAAATGTTTTTTTGGTAGTTATGTTTATGAAATCTACATTGAGTTTAATTAACATTTGACAAATTGCAAGTGCTTCAGTTTTAATATTAACCTTTATTTATTCATATATATGACTACTAAAACTTCAGTCTAAAAAATTAAAGACTGTTATTATAGTCGAGTTTCAAATTAATGAACAACTCTAACTTTAAAATAAAATAAAATGAATCAATTGTTAAAAACCTACAGAGAAATATTTTTTTCATTTTTTTCGTTAATTCGATGTAACAATAATTATTAACTTGGCATTACGTAAAGGGAAGAAAAACAGTCATATGAACACCCCTTCCTATGAATCATTTTCCGCCGTATGCATAATAGCTAACATAAATTAAACCATTTTTCATAGACCTTTATTTCAAAAGTATAAAAAAAATATTGATGTTAGTCATATATTGATGAAGTTATTAGAATAATTGTTTTTGTTCTCACCGGGACATGATTACTAGATTTAATATATACATGTATTTCTGTCTAATATTTTAATAATGCGGCTTGAAAAGGCGGTGAGGTATTACTGGAAATGCCGCTGTTAAGAATGTTACATTTTAGCGTCGTTCTCTTTTCCCGTCATATGGCAACGCTTATAGAAAATATGAATCGGTCGCTTATAGTTTGATAAATTGATCAAATTACAGCTGACATCGCTAAATATTATCTGAAAAACAAACACTGAACTAATGTGTAAACGCTGAACAAAATGAGCTACTATAAGCACAGGATTACTTTCCTTCTTTTTAAACAGGCTAGTGATTTGGTTCGGTGCACAGACACGAGTTGTTTGGAATTGTTAGGGCCGGTTTAAACTTTTATGAATTGCGTTTTTGACACATATATTTAGCAACATAAAATATAAATGAGTCCTTGTTGTGTATACAGGTTAAACACAGCCCACGTTTCTGAACCGTAGTAAACATTATACTTGGTAGAACTGAGATAGGAGAAAATATTTCACTTGTTGACTGTATTTTAAATTCAACTTACCTGCGCAGAACATCTCAAAAGTAGAACAAATCTGATTCTGGTATATACATCATACATTGTTCGAAAAAATTTCGTATATTTCCATTTCCAGAATGATTTCAAATTCGGTTATTTCAATCGGAATATGTTATATGTTTTGCAATGATTTTGTTGAAAAAGTAATGTCGTATATATATATATATATATATATATATATATATATATATGTGTGTGTGTGTGTGTAAGTATATATATATGTATATATATTTATATATATATATATATATATATATATATATATATATATATATATATATATATGTGTGTGTGTGTTGTTTTGAAAAAAGAAAAGCCGAATGAAATTATGAATTAATCAACGTTTCGTCCCTATTTCAGGGGGCATCTTCAGGATATTACAAGGAAAAATGCCAGAAAAGAAAAATACCTTAGACCATACGAAAATGACAGGAAAAACAGTGTTTGAATCCTGCCCATATCAGGAAGGACACACTTATGTTTGTGTATGCTTGTCCTTCCCGATATGGGTAGGATTAAAACACTGTTTTCTTCTGATTTTCGTATGGTCTAAGAGTTTTTTTCTTTTCTTGCACTTTTCCTTTTAATATCCTGAAAATGACCTCTGAAATAGGGACGAAACATTGATTATTTCACAATTTCATTCGGTTTTTCTTTTTTCAACACAATATAACGTCAACTATCGCTGATATTTTTATTTTACACACACACACACATATATATATAAAGATTTGTATATATATTTAGATATATATATAATTATATAATATATATATATATAAATGTATATATATAAATATATATATATAAATATATGTGCATATATAAGTATATATATATAAATATATATAAATATATATATATAAATATATGTATAAATGTATACATATAAATATATATATATATATACATGCATATGCATATATATACATATATACAGCCTTTGAGACTTTACACGATCTATCGCCACAGTCGATTGAAAATTTCTTGGGGTGACTAAAAGTTGTAAATCACACGCCCGCCCTAGAGTGAATTTCTTTAAATAATGAAACGGGGAAAACTCATTTATTTTACGACTCTAAAATATGCGGTGACTTAGAATGACCTATGTCTAATCATTTTTAGATTCTTTCATCTCTGGATGTGAGACCGTTGGAATATAGTATTGAAAAAAGAGTGGTAACGCTAAAGGTTCACAAGAGGTCAAATTTACACCTTCGACGGGTGTCAAAATGTCGCCTTCATTTAGGTCTCTTATTTTGAAATTCATTTAGAAAAAAAATTGCTTAACGCTACAACTACATATACTTCATGCTTACAAAAGATCTGAAAGAGGAAAAAACGCATCGTTACGTAAATCACGCACTAAAATATTAAATTATACAAGAAGTAAGTAATCATATTTTTCTCAATTATATAAATTCAGATATTTGCCTGCTCTTTATGTGCAACTTTCAAAAAACCATCGATACCCAATTTTAAAAACAATATTCTAAATTTTAGTTGATCCGAAATGAATTCTTTGTTTTAATAGAAACAAAAGAGACCAATTTCTGTTCTATATAAAAGTGTTTTTCCATAAATACCAAAGAAAAATTGACCGTTTAAATTTTTAAAAGATATTAAACCATGCCGATTTTCTAAGAAATCTAGTTCATTTCAGCTAAATGGTATATATTTTTTTTTGCATATCGGAGATTTCGGGCCACAGAGATCTCGTACCAAGAGATTTTAGTCCACAATCGTGAATACCCAGAGATTTCATAACACTTTTTTTCAACCCCCACGAGTTAAGCTAGATATTTTAATTTTTGTATGAAATTTTACGACATAGTTAGGATATCGGAAGAAGAGTTTGTTGATATTTTTATTAAGAATAAAGAAGAAAAAACACTTTAATTGAATGACTTTTTGGGCAACAAGTTTTTTTCAATACCTACGGTTTAGGGCTTTTTTCTACATCCATGGGTGTTGAAAAACGTGTTAGCCGAAAAATTATTCAATTAAAGTTTATCCTCCTGGCACGACATTTCCGTGGCCTTAAATTTCCGCCTACCATTTTTTTATTTACGCATATGGATTTTTAAAGAAAGCGGATTTTTGTAACTCTGGCTATCTGTAATGTACATGTTCAAGCAAATTTAAAAAATTATCGATGCATTGATTTTTTTTTCTTTCATTCACTTTTTGTCTCTTTATGTATTTTTGTTCAAATTAAAAACACGTGTACGTATAATGACTAAAACGTTTAGAAATTATATCAAAGCTGATTATAATAATTTCTTGATTAGTTGAAAAATTATTGTTGACTGAAGCTAAGAAATAAAGTCGGACGAGTATAAATATTTTGGAGGAAGTAAATTTTCCATCAAAGAGTGATTTTATATTCAAATGTCAAAAGCTATATATATATATATATATATATATATATATATATATATATATATATGTGTGTGTGTGTATATATATGTGTGTATATATATACCTATATACATATATATACATATATATATACATATATATACTATATATACACATATATGAATATATATAAATATGTATATATAAATATATATATATATAAATATATGTAAAA
The DNA here is from genome assembly GCF_053919585.1 of Euprymna scolopes. NCBI lineage: Eukaryota > Metazoa > Mollusca > Cephalopoda > Sepiida > Sepiolidae > Euprymna > Euprymna scolopes. The sequence continues at coordinate 102,295,427 of NC_136490.1, forward strand.
ATATATATGCATATAAATATATATATGAATATGTATATATATATAAATATATATAAATATATAAATAAATATATATTAATATATATGTATACATATATATATAAATATAGATACAAAAACTGTACATAAATACACACATAAATATATATATATATATATTTATATATATATAAATATATATAAATATATTTATAAATATATATATACATATATATAAATATAAATATATAAATATATATAAACATATAATAATATATATAATTATATATATAAATATATATATATAAATATGTATATATATGAATATATATATAAATATATATTAATATATATAAATATATATATGAATATCTATATATATATATATAAATATATATAACTATATTAATATATATAGACACGTATATATATGAATATATATATAAATATATATATGTAAATATATGTATATAAATATATATAAATATGTATATATATATAAATATATATAAATCAATATACATATAAATATAAATATATATAATATATATATATATATATATATATATATATATATATATATAAATATATAATAATATATATAGGAATATGGCGGACGAGTAAAAATATGTGGGGCGAGTAAATTTTCCCTCACACTCGACCGGCGGTCGAGTGATTGTGTTTTAATATAAATTTATATGTATATATAAATTTTCAATATATATATAATATTTAAATTAATTTTGTAAGAAAAGATGCTAAGCATAGGTCAATATACCTGTGTACTATTATATCGTTTCAGTAAGTTACAGGATGTGAGACTAGAGAAAGAACTGATGTGGATTTTTTTTTAATTACTAAATAGAAAGGGTTGTAATGAGGGTTAGGGGAAGTTAAGTAATATTCAAAACAAACTTCGATTCGTTAATTAAAAAAAGTGTTTAATTTTTGGAAAGTTTTTAACGGTGAGCGATGTTGATCATATTAAAATATTTTAAAGCATCGTTATATACTACAAATTATTCACCGTTAAAATCATAAAATTTCTTAAGTCTCTAACGTTAGGGTATTGCCAATTGTTAGTGCGTAATGCAGTTTTAGTGAAATTATTAGTTGTTATATATATTTGAATTGGTTGTATCTTATTTTCCTAGTTATGCAATACAAAATGAGGTGGTTTTACGTATTAATATGTTTTTGTCTTGGACGAATTTAATATCCTTACCAAAAGAAGGCAGGAGTCCGAACTGGTGTATTTAGCTAGACTAGTTATGCATAGTACACTTTATGGATTAATGTGTGTTTTTAGCTGGAATATTTCCGATAAAATATGTTAGATATGCCCCTTTTATTTCTGACGTTATTATCATTATTAAATAAATATTTGTTGTTACAAATACGTAATTAATATAAGTGGACGTAACACAAATGTTTTTTAACGGATGTCTGCATTATAATTTCTGTGTGAACACGTCTATTACGATTAGGAAAAAGGCGACTTATTAATTTAGAATGGATGAATTAATACGGGTTAGGAATATTTATGTTGGAGGGGTGTTAGGCAGAAATTCGGGAAATTTTTCGAGGTATTGGAATTAATTTTTTTAAGTATTGTTGGCTGAATTATTATTAATAGTAGTTTTTTTATTATTAAGAAGAAAAATAGCTAGAACATTCATGGGATCTGAATTATGAAAAGTAAATTTAGAAGGGATGTGAATGTGTGCCAGATTACTCGGGTCACTTAAAAGATATTTGTTAAGAATAGGATTTAAATTTTTTTTTTAATTCAATTTTCACCCCAAACAAGGCACAGTGCCACTTTGAAGCAGGGGGCTACTATCAGGGACTTAATTTGCGGGGTCATTATGAAGGGAGATGAGTAGAAAGATGTTTGTTAACATTACACTTGAACTTCTTCAAGCCATTGCAGTTGGGAAAGCAGAATTCCGGGAGGGAGTTCCAAAGACCCGCAGTTCTGGGGAAGAAACTATTGGAGTAAAAGGCTTTCTTGCACGTAGGGATCTCTACTGTAAAGGGATGAGATGAGAGGATACGGTGCATGGAAAGATTACACCTTTATCGATGCCACCATAGAGTAAGTTGTGATTTTAGATATAACAAAGATTCTTTATTACCCCTAGTTATACATGCGACTTTCTATTTACCTAGCAGTTGTAATTTTTCCATGATTGAAGCGGTCGGTTTAGCTTTTATTCCTTAAGTGTTTCTTTTATTATACGTTATATTAGATTGCATTCCAATATTTTTTTTCTTTTGGAGGAATTATAGATTTTATATGGTAAGTAATTGGAAACGACTTTCCGCTGGTTTTTATTTTATCGGATATGTTTTTTTTACCTTCGGAAAGTACTTTCATGTTTCTCAGATACAGCGGCACATCGCGCATAACAAATGTTAGCAATGCTGCGGTAGCAGTATCAGAATTTTTGTAGGAATTTTTGACACCCCTAACACGAAACTGCGAATACAATATAAAAATCTCGTAATTTCTCTGTTAAAAGTGGGTTATTTATTTTCTTTATGGATTATACTTCCAAAATAAACTATTACAGTTGTTTTAAAAGTAATAAAAATATTTTTATTTTTTTTTTAAAACAGTAATGAATTTTCCGAACTCAATATTTTTCAATTTTTAAACTCAATATTTTTAAATTTTTAAATTTTAAAAATCTATCAAAATTTTTCTATTGATTCTATTTTTACGATATTTTCAGGGTCAATGTGAAATTTTATGTTCTTTCCAATAAACCGAATATAATATTTTAGACAAACGTTTTTTTTAAATTCACGCCCCCCCATTTTCACGCCCCCCCATTTTCACGCCCCCCCCCCATTTTGAAATGTCTATTAAAAAGTAAATAATTAATTTATGTTTAATAGGTTTATATATCACAAATTGAAGAGAAAAGGTCAATAAATAATATATTCAAATTTAAAACAAAAAAAAAATCAGTTTTTTAGAAATTTACCTGTAAAGTCCGAAGTTTAAAACCTTATTTTATAAGAACACATTTTTTCTTTTTGTCTTTTTTTTTTTTTTAATGAAACCTTGGTCCTTGCTCCTTTAATTGAAAAAAAAATTAGGGCTTGAATTACATTTTTCGAGGAGTTATAAGCTTAGAAAATAGGGGGTCGAATAATTTACGCCTCTCATTTTGAAATGTCTATTAAAAAGTAAATAATTAATTTATGTTTAATAGGTTTATATATCACAAATTGAAGAGAAAAGGTCAATAAATAATATATTCCAATTTAAAACAAAAAAAAAAATCAGTTTTTTAGAAATTTACCTGTAAAGTCCGAAGTTTAAAACCTTTTTAAAAAAAAAAAACACATTGTTTTGTTTTGTTTTTTTTTTTTAAATAAAACCTTGGTCCTTACTCCTTTAATTGAAAAAAAAAATTAGGGCTTGAATTACATTTTTCGAGGAGTTATAAGCTTGGAAAGATGGGGTGGAATTATTCACTATTTTCACGAAATTTCTGACACTGCTAATGCTGCGGTAAACTATAAATTCATCATGTAAGACGGAATTGTGTTAAACTTTGTATTTCTATAAACTTTATTTTTCTATAAATTGAATGTCAAACGTTCCACATTTTCTAAAAATTGAATCAGCCAAAATTTGCATAAATATATTGAATCAATTGCATGTAAAAAAAAAAAAATATTTGTCCAAGCAGCACTCATCTCCGAGTTTCTATTTCTAGTAAAATAATACGTCACATTCTGGGTATTACTACACCTTACCAGTCTCAATGTACGTCTACCGGAATCTCATATATTATTATGTCTTGCGCACAATTGAGACAGTAACCAATTATAATACCAGCAACAACAAGGCAATAACAAGGCGTACCTGATTGGTAGGATAACTCGTGCTCATGTGTCGCCTGCCGCACCTGAAAACAATGCGGACTAGATCCTGCATTGGATCTGTGGTAAAGAAAAAAAATGTGAATCATTCGATTAAAGTAAATTCGGCCAAGGTGCCCCAAAAGAAGTTCTTAGCATTTGTACCATACATCAATAACTGAATATTAGATGACGTTTTTTTTTACATGCCTACGCTATGATCATCAATGTTCTCTCAAAAACAATTGAAACAACTATTTATGTTGTAATAGACACTTGCACTTTTTATTATATTTAAAGAATTAAAACACGCCCAAAACTTATGGAGCACGCAATAACATATTTAACAAATAAATACGTGTTTACAGATCATATTAATTGCACATTTACATAAATATTTGAAAAGTCTTATAGTGTAGTATATTCTTCTTAATTGGCTAATTGTGGTTAGGCAATATGATTTATCCTCCTACTACTCCTTATGTTTTTTCGTCCTTATGTAGACAAGGAGAGATTCACAACTCAAACTAAAGCAATTCTTATTTAAACTAACTTGTGCTTTAAGCTTGAGGAATGATCATCATCAGCAGCAAATCTCTCCCTGTGATTAAGCCTGCCGTCGTGTCGAGTCACATATATAGGTAGAAATGGGTAAACTTCATTATCATATATAATAAAAAGTGATATTCGATTTGCAAAGGGTCGACTTACATAGGTCATACTATAAAATTAGATGTCTAGTTACAAAACCTTTCTTTCTGAGAGACACTTCTATCATACTTATTTAAACGTCTTTCCATTTTTATTTACTTTTTTTGTTTTTCTACTTTTATTCCGGGCCACATTTGAACCTCTTGCATACTATGTTAAAATCGGAAGTTGCATAAACAGACAGTAACCCATGTGCCTATTTTAAAATGCGTTTCTGCCACTCGGTGCGAAGGGATTGGAAGCATTTCCAAGTGTGTGGGGCACCTGCTTGAACTTTTATCACGCATCGCTGTCTCCTTTTCGGTACAAGATTCGTAATTGTTTTAGAGACGCGTATAGGAATCTACGTAAGTGGTTTTATACAGCGGTTCGTTTGTTACGGTTTAGGTTTTAGAAAACGGCTTATTTAGCGCTACACGTGCAGACTGGACGGACGTATCTTGTTTTCAATATGTTAAACTATATTTGTTGTTGTATTTCTTTTTGTGTGTGTGTGTGTTTTGGAGATCTTCCATAATGACCTCTCTTATCAGAATCCCATGCTTGATTTTGAAATGTCTTTTGTGTCGCTAAACGCGCAAAAGTAATTGGCGTATATAAAGCATGTCCTTATTTGTTGGTTTACTCTACTCTGTCTGCTGTATTTATTGTCTTCTACAATCTGCACCTGTTTTTCAAATGCCACTTTATAAGGTTGCCCCTTTTTTAACTATCACCCCATGTTTTTTTCACCTTTCTTATTTTTTCTTCCTCTTCCATGTTTTACGGAATATTACTTTTAATCTATTCGTCTATTAAAAAGCAATTATTGAAGATACCATTATTATTCAGAAACACTTCTCACTTTATTAGTTATAAGATTTACAGAGTTCTAGATTTTTTATAAAAATAAAGTGTATGCTTTCAGAGCATTATGTTCTACCTTGATGAAACTGAAAATATTTTCTTTTGCAGTTTACTCTCCATTTAATGAAAGCAAGCAACCATATCGAATTTGAAGTATTAATTGTGTAAACCACCGTCTCTTTACTTTATCATTCCATTCGACTTTTCTTACTATCCTCTTTTTTTCATTATTCCTCTCTTTATTTTGTTTACATTTTTCTTTGTCAGTCATCAATTTCGGCATATTCTTTGGACTTTGCTAATCATTCATGTTAACTTTATCCTTTAACTTTTGTTTATCTATTTTTACTCGTATCTTAACTTATCTATTTTCCTACTTACTTCGATATATCTATATTTACATACATACATACATACATGATTGATTGATTGCAACGTCTTGTCAGACGAGTGCCACTCCCTCAGACATTTAAAATCCATGATCCCAAATGCCTGAGGGAGTATCTATACAAAGATGATGTTACAGAGTCTTAGCTTTGTAATACAGCTAAGTCTCTCTCTCGGTTCAAAATGTTGAGATCCAGCAACAAGCAAGAGCAAGATAGCCAGCAACAAATTAAACTGCGGACCAGCTTAATGTGGGTACTGGTCTCCCGCTTTGTTTTTTAAATCAGAGATTTGCTTCTCCTAGAAAGGTTGCCTTCACCACGGAGCCCTCTCCACCCCAATACACATACACACACACACACACACACACAAATATACACTGTGCTAGTTGGCCATTGACCCAGAAAAAGAGTTCATTCGCCCTTTGGAAGGATTAAAAAACAAACATACATACATATATATATATATATATATATATATATATATCAGCCAAAATTTCTTTTGAGATGAACTTGAGGTTTTCCCTGGAATTCGAATGACAACAAGTTTCTCCAGGCTTCCAGTACTTTCTCTATATCGATACACTTTGCAGAAGAACTGTGCTTTATCGCAACAGTTGCTCACTCTTGACTTCTTTATGGCTGCAATATAGATCTTTACTGGACTTAAGGTGGCAATAGGACTCACAAAATTATTATTATTATTATTATTATTATTATTATTATTATTATTATTATTATTTAACAATATTTAACCATACATGCATTAGTCTTCTGCGAAGTACTTCTCTAACCTTTTTTTCTAATATATTCCACAAGTACGAATATTGTAATTCTGGATTCATATGCCTACACCATTTTGACTCCTTCATTCGTCTTTCAGTTCTTCTATTTCTCCTTATTATCCATATCTTTACCGAATCTGATAATCAAATACTTTCGCTCTTTCCCGTATACCTCTTCCCATCTCAAAGGTCATAAAGTTTTACATTTGTTTCTCAGCACAAAAAATAATGGAAACTGTAAAATATAGAAAAAAGGAAAGCTTCTCATTTTTCTTGATAAATCTTTTCTGTCAATCATTTAATTCCCCCACCATTTCTCTTTCAATTCTAAGAAGCTTTTTTTTATATTTTCCGTTATTTTTCTTTTTTAGTCCATTTAAGTGCTTTGCCCATTCTTCATGTTATATTTTATTTTATTTACGAGTAAGATTTATTGCAATCTCTTTTTTATTATTTCGTTTCATTTCTGTCTCTCCAGACATTTGTATCTGTTCCGTTTGTCCTTTCCGTGTTCGCTTATTTTGCTTGCACACACGTTTCACTGTTTGCTATTTTAGCATCCTAATTGCACTTTGTTTCCTCCCTTTCTGAATTCTTCTAATTTCGATAGTCTCTTCATTTTCATCCCGCCTCTCTAACATTCCCTTTCTAAGTTTTTCTGTTGTCTACTTCCTGCTCTATTTCTACTGCAATGTTCCGCAGCTTACTCTCGTAGTATTAATTATTCTCCTCTTTTTTTCTACTTTGTTTTTCACTATTAATCATTTTCTACCTGCATCAAATTATTATACACCATTCTCTTTATTATTCACCTTTTTTAATTAGATTCCTTCTATTTCTATTTATTAATTCTGTTTTTTTTCTTATTTTATTTTTATTTTTTACTGTTCGCCCTCCTTCGTTCTATCAAGGCTTTTCCTCCTATACTCTTTTTCTACTTTTCATATCCCCTCTCTTTTTTAAACTATTCCCCCTATGTTCTCCAGTATCTATTTTCTCCATATCTCCTCTCACTATTTCCCATCCTTCTCTTCTCTTTTAATGCTCTACACTCTGCCTTCTCTTTTTACACTGTATTTTCTCTACTACAATATATTCTCAAAATCAAAACCTTTACTCTTTTTTAAAAAGAAGTTTAGGAGTTATTAAAACATAGTCACCAGCATTCACAATTCACTTTTGCCAGGAATTCAATGTTGAATATCTGCTTAAGACGCACAACCATGAGATGGGTTGCTTCTCTGAGAATCTCACACAGTCAATATCAGCGATGGAAAGATGAGATTATTGGGTCATGAATACATTAGTTAAGTTATTAAAATACAATATGAAATCAACTTTGAAATATTCGAACGGAATAAAAAAAACAAGAGGCATTTGGAACGCCGTTCGAATATGATTTCTCTCATTTCTTTTCTCTCATTTCTTTACTATCTTCTTTTTTCTTTTGGTTATTCTCTTTTCCATTTATCTGATTTATTCGCTGCATTGCGTCATTATGTACTCTCACTGTCTTCTCTGTCTTGTTTACAGAGGATCACAAAACTCTTCGCAACTTCCAGATACACTTTAATGTAATGTTAACTCTCAAGTCGATTTCAAAGATGTGACGACGTATCATTGGACCTTCACTTGAAACCATACTGAATTTCATAGCCGTGGGCTGTAAATTTTATTCACTCTGGCCACGCACTCAAGCTTTGACCCATCTGGATTTGCATTAGAGAGTGCAATGGTCGTCTTGTAACAATCTCAATCGGGAAAGAGCATAAGTTGTACACCAGCGCTTCTACGATCTCGCTTGTTGAACATTCTGTCACTTTATGATAGAAGGTTTCGATGGCTATTGGGTCTGTACAAAACTGGCCAACTTGTAGATAGACTGCAACAAAAAAAACAGCAGTTTATAATCAAACGGAAATGGAATCTTGCCGAACGGAAATGGAATCATGTCGTCTTTTCTAAAGTGACAATTGTGTCGTTTGACCCTATATATATATATATATATATATATACATATATTTATATATATATATATACATATATATATACATATATATATGATTTGTACATTTGTTATTCATTTTTCTATTCCCTGATTATTGTGTATCGTACATTGTTCCCTTGATATTTTCTGCTTCCCTTATTTTTCCTTTTATTTTATTTTCTTTTTCCTTTTATTTTCATTTCTCGTCTTTTCTGGGTTTAACAGTTCAATTTTCGGAAGATTTTTCAAATATTCCACGTGCCGGTGACATTGCTCCGTTTATTTTTCCGCATGAAAAATTCAATACAGAGTCCGTTTCTTACGTACGTCCGTATCGGTGTCTGTTTCTTAAAGTCTCACACTGACAACATATGCAACAGAGAGATAAACCTCCAAAGTCATGAATACATACGTTTAGCTATCATTAAAATGCAATATTAATTTCCATCTGATCCACTCGGTAAAATAACAAAATAAGAGTTATTACTTTTAGAAAATCCCCTAAAAACACTACTCCAAATAATCTAAGCAGTACCAATGTATTTATTTTCACCTCTTCTATTTGTATTGTCTGTTACATTTCTCATTTTATTTATCCGTAAGTATTTTTTATACAGCTGTTTACCACGTCTTTCTACTTTGAATTCATCATTTCTGGTTTGGTGTCTACTCAAGCGGCAAGTTTTTTTCCCGCACTTTTACGAATTCGTTTGTTCATGTTCAAGTACGTGTTTACTGATTTTATCAGTCGTTCAGAAATTCGTCAACTTATTTTCCACCGAGATATAGTTTAGTTATTAAGGTCAACGTGAGTGCAGAATAAAAATGAATGGTTACGGAATATACATATACCTATTTTATCGACAAATTATCAGCACTGTAGAGCAAAACGCTATATACATATTGCGAAGAATTCTACTCGAACACCTTCACACACGCATTAATAAAATGGACCAATATGTTCAAACAATATGCTATGAGAAGTAATAGTAGAGACCGCAAGGGTCAATTGTTTTTAACCTTTACCCCAATTTTTACTCTTTAACATTTTGGGCGCAAATCGAATTAAATGTCTGATCCATGTCCAAGTAACATACAGGTACAATTTAAATTGATCAGACCCAAAATCAGCGGAGGAGTTTAGTAGAGTTTTCAAAGGTAAAATCGTTAAACCTTGACACCTTGGCAGCCAAATTACAGGGCCAAAACGGATTTAAAAGATTTTCCCAAATCATCAATATCCCTTATGTAAAAAAAAACTCTAGTTTGTAGACTAAAATTTTACAGAGAAATTTAGAATTAAAATGTACAAAGGCAGAAACACACAGACAGGCACTTTCACATGTATAGATATACATATGTATCAATATATATATATATATATATATATATATATATATATATATATATATACGTATATTTTTATATAAATATCTAATAACAAATATACATGTATGTATATATATATATATATATATATATATATATATATATATATATATATATATATATATATAAAATATCCTGTGGAAGTATGTCTTACTTCCTTATAATTTATACAAACCCCTATTAAGAAGATTTTACATTTAATAATTTAGCACATCAGTTAGTTTTTTATTATTTTATAATATCCGTGAGCTTTATTCCATACTCCTTGTATTCTATCATCTTATTCTTCCTTTTTCTTATCTTCTGTTTTATTCATTTATAATTGTGATATTATATTATTTATAACTTACCCCCTTCTCTTTATCATTTTATTACATTAATTATTTCTAATTATACGTCATTAAATTGCGATACTACCACTTATATATACCTTGCACAAAACATCTATTTAAGGTAACCACTTCCATAGTTTTACAACATTAATACCTAGATTAAATAAATATTCTCTTTCCCCTACTAATCCGGCATTTTAGTTGAGCTAATTGCACACATATATTTCAATATTCCATTTTTTACTGCACAAATACTTTCCACCTAATGGAACTATAACTTGACGTCGCTTCGCTATTATATTATCTAAAATATTCTTCCCTATTCTGATGTGCAGCATTAAACTTCGAAATACCATGGTACAAAGCCTTTTACTTATCTTACATCCTGTATCATCCTAATTGAACAAATGAACAAATCTATTAATATTAGTGTATATTTTATATTGTGTTTTCTTATTGTTTGATAATCTGAATCAGCTGCAAAAGAATTTGTTGAACTTTGAATTTCCTAAGTATGTTATCTTATTATTTTGACTCCCCTCATATATAATAATAATAATAATAATAAAAATAATAATATATATATATATATATATATATATATATATATATATATATATATATTATACATCAACTATTATAAGTATCTTGTATCTATTGTAAACAAATGGTAATTTAATCTACACGAATAGCGAAATTGTAAGAAGCGCCGACTGTCCCTTGTGGCTGTCGCGTTGAGAAACTATGACATAGCGAAACGGTGTGTTTTCAAATAGTTAAATTATATATATATATATATATATATATATATATATATATATATATATATATATATATATATATATATACATTCATACTTAAGAACGTATTGGTAAATAAGACAGATGGTAGTTGTTTAGTTATAGCTTTCTTATTTTTCAATTTCTTGACGATGTTTTGTGTACAGCTCAAAAGTACAAATAATGCCCCATAGTTACATTTATCCCTTCGGAGCACCCCACGAATTTATTGCTTTTCGTTTTCTGTTAAGTCATCATCTGGAAACTGTAAGATTTAGTCGTGCTGAAAGGATTAATATATATATATATATATATATATATATATATATATACATAGTGAGAGAGAGAGAGAGATAGAGAGAGAGAGAGCTGTCAATTTTCATTCTTAAGGAGTCATATCATGTTGATTCAGTTTTTCAACCAATCAAAAAGAAACCCAAGATGGCGGGAAAAGGCACAGAATTTCAACAATCTAATACTATATCCACTGTAATATTTTTAGAGGGGTAAGTTTGATGATTTGGAGTTGCTTTTCTGCAAAATCTGTTGGAGCAATGGACATCATTGAAAGGGAAATATATGCAGCATATACATGAAATGTTAGTTAGCACATTTATTCAATATACCGCAGATTTAGGATTGAGCCAAGATTATAGCTTTTTTCCAGCAAACATTGATCTCAAGTCGAAGGGAAAAGTATCTATGCCATCGAAAAATCTGTGGGCAATTTTGAAGTTAAGATTGCATGCAAGAAGATCCAAGAATATCAAGGAAAGTTTGCGAAGAAGAATGGTCGAATCTACTAACATGTGCTTGCAAGAAACTAGTAGGCAGATATAGAACGCTTTTAGAGCTTGTAAGACAGGACAGGGAGGGATGAACAAATAAATATGAGTAAATGCGTTAAATACTCTTAAATATGCGTTATTTTTTAATACATATTTGTCAACTAATATATTTTCATCCCAGTGTTATATATATATATATATATATATATATATATATATATATATATATATATATATTTCATCTGTTCAAAACTGAGTGTAACTTTCATTCCAATGTACTTGAGATTTTTTGAGAAACACGAAAAAAAAAAAACAATGCAGAATATACTTATATAAACCTGTGTATCCCTTTATTGTAGATAGATATATATATTTTAATTTTGAAATTGCTATGAAACGTAGAGAAATGAAATTTGTTACACAGGAATAGCATAACAAGATGCCTTATTTTCCTGATGTCTGTGGATTTAAACAATGATCTTGAAAGTCATTCCAATTTATTCATTGTCTGGAAATTTTAAGTGAGTATCACTTCATTGCAAGTGTCTAAAATGATTAATTTTGGTAAAAAAAGAATAGTCCAACTTCATATTCCTCTTTATCTGAAATAAATAAGATGTGTAGTAAAAGTTTTACCAAAATCAAGAACACATTTAACATTATTTTATTTAAGGAGATATTATATTATCAACAGAACTTCCATGCTTCAACATCATTTCAAATAGTCTTTTGTCAATTGGTGATGTCAATCGGTGGATTTGAGATAATGTGATGATATCCTTTGGCGAAAATTGAACATACCTTCTATAAATATCCATCTTTATTGTTGACCAGAGCTGCTTAATTGCGTTTATATCTATGAAAAACAAGGTGGTCATATATACAACATTTATCAACTGATGCCTAATGACTTAAGGTAGGATTTCGTAGCCTTACCTGATGGGGATGACACATTGTCCTACATGATCAATTTGCGATGACGTGGCAATGCAATCTCATAAAGCCATGGTGGCAAATGCGCAGTTAAAAATATAATATTGTCTTGTCAGTTTGACACCTTCTGGCGCTCGAAATGGTCCAATTAGTTAATCTCAGATTATTCCAGCCCAAAACTTGACACCTCAACCTTCCTGTTGATTACGGAATAGGTGAGGGTAAGGGAATTGAAGAGGACTCCAAATTTCGGCCAACTTTTCTGGTTCATCAAGAGTTGTTCTTGCCTCATCGGTGAGAACAACATTTTCAAAGTTAACTTTCATGTATTTCTTGCCACAAACAAAACGTATTTCCTTATGAATTGTGTTTAAAACATGATTTGCTATGGATATATGCTTCTTGCAATTTAGTTTAAAATATTGCAGCGTGCTTTTCTTAGCAGGGAACATATTCCAACCTTGTTTAATATAGCGGCACTGTTGCTGCCTAGTTGTTTGATAAGTTGACAGCGAATTTTTAAAGGATCACGAACAGAAACTGACTTTCTTGTGTGTTCGTCTCATGGTGGTTTTATGTTTTCATTTTCAAAGAATGAAGACTATGTCCCGCGATCTATTCTACGCTCCTTGGCCAGATCTATGAAGGATAGACCTTCTGCAAGACCTGCAAAAACACGATACTTTCCAGAAGATTTCAATCGATCCTTTCTAGGCATTTTAGGAGACCTGCAATAAAATGATACACACTTAAAAGCACCTGAAAATTAAAAGAATGTTCATAACTTTCAAGATATTCGTTCGAATCACACAAAATTCAGGAAAATAAGGCACCTTGTTATGCTTTTCGACTAATACGGAATTGTATTTCTTTACGTTTTATAGACATATCCAAATTCAAGAACATTGATCTGTAATAAAGCAATACATATGTTTTATATATATATATATATATATATATATATATATATATATATATATATATATATATCAACTTTAGTCATTCAGTAAAATAAAAAATATTACGTTAAATGCTTAGATTCTAAATCAAAATATCTTAATTATGCTATGTAAGACAAAGAATACATTTGAAATATTATAACTCCTAATCCTATAGGATTTCGATGTCTACCATTTTTACAGAGGAGAAAATATTAGCAAATATTTGCTAAAGTCAGTGAGACATGAAAAAAACACAAATTACAAGATTGTTGTGCATTTAAATATCATAGGAAATTAATGAAAAGGATAAAGAAATTAACATCCTAGTCGCATGATAAAATCCGAAGTGAATTTTTTTGATAGCAGTGAGGTAATGCCATCCAATCTATATTTTGAGTAATCCACATCACAAGTTAATAGTCCGAAGGAGACATTTTCCGGGAAATTTTCTTTCTTTATATAATGAGTCCGGTAAATAAATTATATATGTCCGGTGGATCCGGTTATAAATAAACATATGATTTTATATGGTTAATATTTTTTATATAATTATTGAAGATGAGCTTCAAATTCCAGTCCAAAATAACTTCAAATTGTAAATAAAATCAGACAGCATTAATTTTTTTCTGAAGTATATATATATATATATATATATATATATATATATGTATATATATATATATATATATGTATACACACACACGCATATATATATATATATGTGTGTGTGTACATATACATACATATATATATATATATATATATATATATATATATATTAGACAAGTGTCTAAAATACAAAAGCTGTGCTCAAAATATTATTGATATATGGTAATCTTAAGATCTGTAATTGTCTAGATCTATATTAATAGAAAGGGTGGAGGTTTAATAATCGTGGAATTATTATTCTAGTATTCATAGGAAGAAGAATAACAAAATCAATTTTACATGTTATTTTTTCCCCAGTCAATGATTCAACGTAAACCATCGCTTTGATTGTTGGCAATTCTACACATCGATTCACGGAGCAATGCTCGTAAATGACCTCAGCAAATGCCCATTTTTAATAAGCATTAGTCCCTCCCTTTTATAGTTCTCGAGCTACTAGAGTTATTTTAAAAACAACGAGGTTCGCATTTCGTTCATTTAAGATGTTGATTAGATGCATTCACTGCAGTGGTCTACCCAACGAAGGGGGCTTATATACACGGCGTTCTCCATCGCCAAATATGTGTATATATATATATATATATATATATATATATATATATATATATATATATATATATATATGTATGTATGTATGTATGTATTTTACATTTTCACCCAAAACAAGGCACATTGCCACTTTGGTGTAGGAGACTACTAGCAGGGGAAACAACTACTGGCGAACTATGTAGGGATTTTGGCAGGAAAATGTTGGTTACCGTTGCACTTGAACTTCTGCACGTCAGTACAGTTGGGGAAGCAGTGACCTGGAATGAAATTCCAAAGTCTGCGGTTCTGGGGAAGAAACTTCTTGAGTAGAAAGATATTTTACATCTAGGGATCTCTACAGTGTGGCGGTTGGATATTGCAGCCTGTCGGGTCTGTATATATATATATATATATATATATATATATATATATATATATATATATATATATATATATATTGAAATGTTTAAATTATTTCCACGCCGTATTCTTTAAAACGCACATACTACAAATCGTATGAATGTTGTTTAATATAGTCTTTATCTTCTATTATACAATATAACAAAGAATTGCTAAAACAAAGTTATGCTTCAAAACGGTTTTGTTTTTCACCTTTATTTGTTGTTATTACAAATTCCAACTTTATTAACATGAAACGAATTCCAAGTTAAATTTACTATATTAATACATATATGATATTTTGAATACTATTTTCGTTAGGATATTCCATCGTTTTCTAGCAAATAATTAATCATTGTAGCAGTAATTCGTGTTTTCTCAGCCATCATTTGGGGAAACAAATTGCAGCATAGACAGTAAAACATGCATGGATACACGTTTATGTATCGTTATCTTTGCTCTCATTTACTAGTCAGTAACATCTTTCGAAGAATGATACGCATGCGTGAAATTGCTAACTCGAAAATGTCGATATTTTTGTTGCTTTTTTTTTTTAAATTTTTTTAACAAAAAACTAGACGTCTAGTAAAATTTAGTAAAAAAACAAAAATCCGGAAATTTAATGAGATAAAGAAAAATCGTTTGGAAATAAAGCTGTCGTTTTTTGTCTCCAACAAGCGGTGAAGCCATTTCTTTTAGCGCCATGAATGTCACAAACCGCGGATGATAATAAGATGGCGCTAGCGGTTTGTTCATTGCTACTTTATTTAAAGAAGATAGCGTTAATTGCATCACACAGCCAATTGCTCTGCAAGTCTGGAAATATAATTTCTTTTTTTTATTATTTATTTTATGGAAAATACAAATGTGTTAGCTTGTCATATCACGAATAAAAAAATGTTTTTATTAATTCAGGGTTCATATTTATCCAAAAAATGTTAAATTCGTATAGAAGAAAAAACTCGCAAATCTAATAAAAAAAAAAGAGATAATAGAAAATGTTACTGAGCATTTTATAAGAGAAACGGATCGAATATGTCGAGAACAGACGATCTATCAATAAGACAGGGAATTACTCGATCTGTAAAATAAATTATAAGTTACCCATGCATATAGATTTAACTGTATTCTGACAGAAACTAATACTAAATGAAAGTATGAAATTTAATATATATAAAAAAAAAACATTGAAATATTATTTAAAATATGCTTTATCACATGTCTAGTACGTCTGTCATACATCTCTGTGGTGTGATAGGAGAGAATAAATTTCATACACAGTCGCACCAGTTCTAGTTGAATAACTGAACGTTAAAGTTATGAGTCATGTCAGTTATAAATCTCCTCTCAATCAATCGCCATGTGTATACGCATTTAAAAGTATTATCCCATGTACTATCATGTAGGTGTTCGTATATATATATATATATATATATATATGTATATATATATATATATATATATATATATATATATATAATTATTTTTTACTATAATAATTAAATATATAATATATGATAATATAATATATAATAATTAATAAATATATATATATATATATGTGTATATATATGTGAGTGTGTGTGCGTGTGTGTGTGTGTGTGTGTGGGTGTGTATGTCTCCGTGTCTACATCACCCTACAAAACATATCTGGCAATTTTCAGTCTACGGAAACGAGATTTAATACAAAGAATATTGAGATTTGGGAAAATCTTTTTAATCGATTTTCGCCCAGAAGTTTGGTGTCAAGGGCTCAAATTTCAACGAGTTGACATTGGAAAACTCTACAAAACTTCTCCGACAATTTTGGGTCTACACACTTGAGATTTTAGATGTAGGTTATCTTTTTAATTGGTTGTTGACTGAAAATTCTCCTGCAAAGGAGTCAAAGTTCCAAAGATTAGATCTTTGCGATCTCTACCAAACTATTTAGCCAAAAAAGCAATTCCGGACTTGTAATTTTTTCAAAAACTAAATTTAACGTAACTGTTTAAGCAAACTGTGCCTAATTTTATTCGCCTTATATTCCACTATAATTTTACCTGTTAATACGTGAATTTCAATTGAAATATTCTAGTGTCAACGTCAATTACCGAATAACTTAAAAATAAGGAGGCAGAAAGAAAGCCCGCAGCAACAAATGCGCGAAATCCATCTAAAATTATTGCCCGACATCAGTTTAAAATATCCATTAACAAGCAAAAAAGCATCTCTAATCGTAATTGTTGTTGTTCCATGTTATACATCGTAACATTTAGTCCATATGCTACGACATTCCAATAGTGATCGTCAGGAGCTCATTAATCTCCATCATTCTGGTTTATCCAATCGGGAAATCGTTTGCAAATTCGAATGTAATGAGAAAACTGTACGAAAAACTGCAAAAGCACGAAAACACCGGCGTTGTTCGTGATGCTCCTTAATCTGGTCATACTTGCGTTACTTCTTACAGGTAAGACAATGCTATCAAGATCCACAGCCTAAGAAACAGATTTGAAACGGCTTCACAAATCCAACAACAGTGCAACACTGTTAAAAAGTGCTCTCTTTCTACTGTCAAGAACAGATTAAAGGAATATAATTTACGATATGTTGTAGTTGCAAGATGCAAGCTAAAATTTTCTATAAAGAACAGAAAGCGCCTCTGGACTTCATCAGATGCAATGAAGACCATGACTCTGCATATTGGTCAAAAGTGCTTTTTTAGAGACGAAAGCAAATTCAATATGCTAGGCAGTGATGGTAGGCAGTACATCCATCGGAGGAAAGGCGAGGTGGTGGAGGTTCAATTTTGGTGTGGGACTTTATTAGTACCAATTGTCTAGGTTCTATAATTAGCTTGTAAGGTCGGATTAATTCGACCAAGTAGATTACTAGGTTTTCTATCGTACTTTGGTCGGAATTTGGATAATAATCCAATCTTCGTGCAGAATAATGATCTAATTAACACAGCTGGTAAATAGAAGAGGTTCCTGGAAGAGCATGATATTCCGTGTTTGGATTGGCCTGCACAATCTGCAGACGTCAATCCGATCGAAAACGTAAGGCAGTCCATCATACAACAGCTACGCAATGATAAAATATCAAATATGGAAGAACTCTGGACAAAAATTAAAGAAAAGTGGGATGCCCTTTCTCCGGCGTATTTCTGCAGTCTAATTCAAGGGATTCCCAAATGATTGCAGGCTGTTGAATTACAGAAGGGCTATGCTACTACGTATTAACTAGTTCATTGTGTTTCTGTTTTATTTTTGTTGAATTATTGTCCTTTAGTTACGATAAATAACAATATTCCATTGTGCGAACTTCATTTTTTACCTCCTCAATTTGAAGTCATTTTTTTTTAAATTGACGTGCCCACTAGAATATTTCAATTAAAAGTGAAATATTACCAAACAAATTATACAAGTATACAAGGTCAATCCAATGAGGTATAGTTTGCTTAGGTATTGTTTGTTTAAATTTGCAGTTTTTGAAAATATTACGTCCGGCTTTTTATACTGATAAATTCACAGGAGGATGACGTGCGGAAAATTGTGTATCTATAAATTTATATAAATAAATAAGAATGAGAGAGAGAAATATATATACACACATATTTCTGTATATATATATATATATATATATATATATATATATATATATATATATATTGGTGTATGTGTATGTATGTGTGATTATTTATTACAGATTGCAAATTATCAGGTAGTTACAAGCAACTGTTTTGTCAATGGATTATTTTTTCTCATTTTGAATGGACACGGATACATTTATTTAAAGAAAAATTAAAATGGTTTCTTTTCATAAAGTGAAAGATGTATTTGTGGGGGAGGGCTGAGGTGTGAACATATTATTAAGTTAAAATATGTGTTTTTACTCTAAGTGTTAGAATAATTCATTATTTAAACCGAGTTGCATATTCAATGTCATTATTTACATAATAAAACACATACTTTACATTATCTAAAGTGGTGAATGTGATGGAATTAATCATATGTGACAAACGTTTTGAGAGTTATATATATATATATATATATATATATATATATATATATATATATATATATATATATATATATATATGCATATATATATATATTTATATATATATATATACAGAGAGAGACACGCACACACACAGAAAGAGAGAGACGGAGAAAGAGAGAGAGGTGAAAGTGAAAGAATCTGCAACAAGAACAACAGAGACAGGTAAATAGAAATATAGTCTAAATTATTTACTAGACTGGCAAATATTCTAAATAAAATGTGTTCTAAGTATATTAGTTTTTCCTTCTGTGTATTTTTTTGTTGTTATTTAATTTTGTTTTCGCAAAAAATAGTTGTATGGGCAAGGCGAATATATCAATCACTCCAGAGAATTATATAAAGAGACAAGTTTCGTGTAATGAACCTGCCAGGATTTTTGGATAATCGCCATCGTCTCGTAACATTCCAGCAGGCCTGAGTCATGAGTGGATAACCTGACAGCGGGGAAGCTATTTGATTTGTGCTTTTTTACGTAAATCCCAATCAGAACTTTCAGCTTGATATTTTAATTCGTACCCAATAATATGTAATCAAATACATGCCTTTTATGCAACCAGTACCGCTTCATGCAGATCTGACTGTGTTATTCATATGTTGTGTATAATTATTTACAGTAGTGTTTGAAATACATAATATTGAAGGATCAACGCACTTTAAGACAATTATAAATAGGGTTTTGTTTTAAATATTCTTTATCTTCATCGGTGGTAAACTCAATTATCCGAAATATTGTCCTGAACGTTAATCTTGCACTTAGCACACATATAACTAAAATAGAAGGCGCTTATAGGAAGCCCGGAATTTAAGATTTTGAAGTTATTCTCATTTCAATACATTTATCAATCTTTCCTCGTGGGTAGATTTCTTTTCTATACCTAGGATTCTTCTAATTAAAAAATACAGCTATAGGCGCTCGGTGGGGGGTACACTGATTGAAACTTTGTGCTAATTAAAATCAAGAAAAGAACAGCCGAAGAGTCCAAATCTATATAAATGAAACAATATATGTATGCTCGTGTAAATATCTAAGAGGTAAACTCTTAAACTACTGGTCACATAACACTGACATTTTCAGGAAATAATATTCATTTACGAAGAATGGTTTATAGCGAATAATAGTTTTGTTTCCATGCATGAATAACGCGTACAGACATCGGCTAATTTACATGTAAAGTGTACATTTACACCGAGCAGTCATTTCTTGCGGCGATACGCATGCGCACACTTAATAGAGAACACAACATTAGGCTGGAATGCTAGATATTTTGATTTAAATTCTAGCTGATCACACCAACTCTTTTTTTTTTTTTGTATTAATAAAATAGAATGAAATAATGCGTAAATTTTACTCGCGGTTTTGTATTTGTAAGCCTATGTATCTTTCATTTTACGATCTTATATTTATTTCATATATATTTTTTAAGATGGAGGAGGTGGAAAATAGTACATGGAATACAAACCCTGCTGAAATAATAGCATTTAGAAAACCATTTTAATATTGGGAGGAAAAGGTATTTTATAAACTAATCTGTACTTTCACCTAACAATTTATTAAAAAATAAATTGAAATACCGCCCGTGCTGAAATAATAGCGTTATTATTAAGAGAGCCATTCTTAATATTGGTAGGTTAGGGTATGTTGTTTACTATTCTTTACTTTCTCCGAAGAATTTAAAATAATTGTCTCACTCATGAAGGCCAAGCAACCGAGTTGTTGTCACCAGGGATTATCTCCTCCTTAAAAACAAATGGAGGGAGATGAAGTCGTGAAATGCTGCACCAGATCAGATACTACAGTTTGATCTTAACAAAAAGGCCAAGTTAGCGTAATATACTTTCCTACCAGGCATTATCTCCTCCTTAAAAAGCAAAAAAAGCAAAAATAGAAAATAATCGACACAGAATATATATTAAGAATTAGGGGAGGGTCAATTAAACTTGGTAATGACTGAAGAAGTTTACGATTTCAGAAATACTTTAGTTTATATATATTTTAAAGGAATGGGGGAGTTGGGGTAGTGTGTCAGACCCGGAACCGGCTGAAGCAGTTTATGATCTCAAAATTACTTTATTTTACATAGATTTATACGAGACAGGGAGGATATGAAGTCAGCCCCATCAATGGCTCAGGCTGTTTAGGATCTCAATATTTCTTTATTCCATATTTATTTTTAAGAGAGGGGGCTTGATATAGAGCCAGACCCGGAAATGGCTGAAGCAGTTTACGCTCTCAAATTTTCTTTAATTCATATATATTTTAAGTGATGGGGTGATATATAATCAGTCCTGAAAATGGCTGAAGCAATTTACGATGTCATACTTACTTTATTTCATATATTTTTAAAAAGGGAGGGAGGGAAACTGACATTCACAATGCGGGGCGTGCTGAAATAATAGCGATATTATTCAGAAATCTGTTATTCATATTGGGAGCGTATGTGTTTAACTATTCTGTACTTTCATTTAACATATAAAAAAATTAAAAAATGACACACATTATACGGACCGTGCTGTAATTATTGAAAAGGTATTGTTAATATGGAGAAAGAAAGAAAGGTATCTTTTACCTAACAATGTTATGAATTAAAAAAAGTGATATACAGAATAAGGACTCTGCTGAAATATTAACGTTATTTAGAAAGCTAATCTTAATATGGGGATGGTACGTTTATGAAATTATTTTTGGATTTTCACCTCACATTTATTAAATAAGAAATTGACACACAGAATGCAAACTGTCCTGAAATAATAAAGTTATTATTTATATTCATTTTAATATGGCGATGATCTAGGTCAAAATTATGAAAAATGATTGCTGAAATTAGTAACATATTCAGGAATTATGAAAAATGATGAAATGTGAGTTAATTCATGGGGGTATTTTAATTAAATAATCAAACCAGACATTATAACAGTTATTATTTTCGTAAGGCAACGGGTTAACAATTGGGTTACAAATATCAATACTGATTGTCGAAATTAGTAACATATCAAAGACTTATGAAAAATGATTAAATGTCAGTTAATTGATTGGTCTGTTTGTAATGTAAGAATAAAACCAGACAATATTACAAAGTTATTATTTTCGTAAGGGGAAGGCGATTATGTGGGTTTAAGTAATAAATAAAGAAAAATGATTGGTGAAATTAGTAACATATCCAAGAATTATTAAAGATGACCAAATGAATCTTGCTTTCCTGCCTACTGGAAAACTACTTCTGTAGTGCCAGTTTTCAAGAATTCTGGCGAAAGACTGACCCAGTAAATTATCGCCCCATTAGCCTCCTACCACCTTTCGCCAAAATATTTGCGACCATAATTAACCAAGCGCTAGTCCATCACCTTACAGATGCTAAAATTCTGACTGACCAACAATATTGATTTAAACACACACAGACATCCTAACTGTAATCTCAGAACGTATATACCAGCCACTGGGCAAAGCAGGTAGACAAAGAGGGTAGAGCGATAGTTCTAGGTATATCTAAGGCTTTTGACAGGGTATGGCATGAGGGTCTTCTCAAGAAAATCAGATCATACGGCATCGCTAGAAGAATACATACCATGATTAGATCATATCCCAAATAGCAGTGCCTTAGATACAACTTTAAGTTTCTTGTTATGAGTGATATAAGTTATCAAATTTAACAAATTTTCATTACTAATGATTATTATATTGTCCAATTTCTACTGTACACTCTTTAACCCTTATCCTTGAGTGACCTCTTGGCCTTGATAATGAGTTGATACCTATGAAAAAAAAAGAAAAAGTCCAATGTGAACAAGTTCTAATTGAATCGTCTCCCTAAGTAATCCAAGTTTAAAAATTCCCACTGTTTACTATGCTAAAATCACAATGACTAATGTATACCTATTAACCCTTATCTTCAAGTGGCCTCTGGGCCTTGATAAGTGGTGACACCCTTGTAAAAAAAAAAGAAAAGGGAAACATCCAGATTGTCCTTGACTGTCGTACATCTAAACAATATGATATAAATTAGTGAGTGCCTCAGGGGTCTATCCTTGGACCTCTGTTATTCCTAATATTCATAAATTACCTCCCTGACAAAATTGTCTGTGAGATGGGTAGTTATGCTGACGACAGAATTATTAACATATCCAAGAATTATGAAAAATGATGAAATGTATATTAATCCATTAGTGTGTTTGTAATGAAACAATCGGGCCAGACAACATATCAAAGTTATTATTTTCATAAGGGGGGGGTAATAATATGGGTAACAATTATTAAAACTGATTGTCGAAATTAGTAACATATCCAATAATTATGAAAAATGATGAAATGGTAATTAATCGAATGATCTCTTTGTAATAGAATAATCTGTCCATACAATATATCAAAGTTAATGTGTTAGCAAGAGGGGGAGGATACATTGTCGGTTAAAAATATCAAAAATGATTGTCGAAATTAGTAATATACCCAAGAATGATGAAAAATGATTAAATGTGAGTTAATTGATTGATGTGTTTGTAATGAAATAAACGGCCCAGATAATTTATCATTTTCTGTAGGTGGTTTACAATATTTTTTTCTGAATTTTCCATGTTAACTTCGGAGTGACGTCACAGTTGAAGTGGTGAGTAGAAAGACACATAATTATGTTGCTTTTTACCGTGCTATGGGGTTCTCTAGGAATTCACCAACCTTAAATTTTGTGGTTGGGCTAGGGGAGTAATGTCAATTTTGGGGTCCCTATTCGATCTCTTACAATATAATATTCCAAAAATATGGAATAAATATGGAATCATATCTCGAAAATGACATCGTTTCTCTTACTAATGTGTTGTTGGTAGTTGTGGTAGAAAACGGGGAGAACTACATTAATATGGAAAATGGTGGTAAAGAAAAAGTTGCCTTATGATCATTGGCGTCAATTCATTTATGCAATTATTTGGAAAACCTGTCATAGTCAAGAAATGATATCATTTCACTTAACATGATAGTGTTAGAAGACGGGAGGGAGAGCCCACATTACTGTAGAATTTTGTAGTGTATCAAGGGTTTCCTAATCACTAAGCTATTCAACATATTGTTTATTTGTTTGTAAAGCCTGCTGTGTAATCTTCCGACAATGGTTATTTTATTACTCTCTTAGAACCTTGTAACTTTTTTCACTCATAACAAGAAACTTAAAGTTGTATCTAAGGCACTGCTATTTGGGATAGCAAGTCTAACATGTGAGCCGAATAGTAGCTACGCCAGCTATTATGTAACAAAAGCAATCCATACATGAGCAAATTGTGGCCTTGTAACCAAATATTATGCACTTTTGTGAGAGTAGATTTCTAATATGTTAAATATACCCTGCCTTATTTTCGGCCATTTTGGCACTTTCCTAAATGGAGATGTTCCAATTTATGTTGCATATGAATGTTAAGCCGATGCGTATAAAGAAAAAGGTCTGAGACAGGGAGATATGGAAATCGGGATATGAGAGGGCATTTAGAGGTGTATAATGAACATAGCTTAGAATTAGTAGCATTAAGTAGTGCCATCAGTGTAAGGGTGCGTTCCATCACAGACTGAATATTGTTCGCTAATGAATTCTCTCGTTACTCTATATATGTATAAATTCGATTTTTAATGTCGATTATAGAGGGGGTGGTTATCAGAAAACATACACATATCGGGCATAAGTTTATCTGGGAGGTCGTTTATGATCATAATGCATGTTGATGGTCAAAGGATTGAGCGTAAGGTACACTTGCATTGATATCATATTTTTAGATGATGAGCAGCAATTATTTCTCTCCTTTAGGACAGATATGATTTTTTGAAGTATTCATTCAGTAATATAATGATATTATCATGGAAAGCAACTGATCAGATCTTGCCTAAGGCTTTGCATATATCAAAAGCTAAACTATATCTTTCCTTTTCCATTATATGTTTTATGGTTTCAGGTATGAATATTAAATAATCCACTGTAGAATGGGATTGACTAAATAAATACTATTAATCAAAAGAAGTTTTCAATACAGTGGACTACCGCTTGATTAATAAAAGACTGAAAGCTTGGTTCGAAGCTATCAGGAAGCAAGAGCGGCCAGTTTTTGTTCAGAAGTTGTGAAACTACGGTGGCTAGCTTAGCAGGGCATTTCTTATTTGTATAAGAGGGATGAGATCAGACACATACGCCTGCAAGGTGTCTATGTTTTTATGATATTTTTCATATGAGAATGGTGTGATTTTCAGAGTTACGTGTGTCGTTCTGTTCATAAAACGACATTTTAGAGAAAGTGGGTTTTGAGGTATAATCTGAATTTGGAGCCGTACCGAGCCTTAGAGGTCCATCCTTCTCATTTGCGCCATCATAGTTATTTGATAGTGAAGGGATTGTAATTTTTCCATTTAATTAAATATGTCGATTTGAATAGAGGTTTAGTGAAATGCATGATACTTTTGCCCAATACCCAATGCACATGTTGAAGGGAACAATTAGGGGAAACTAATACTTACTATACTTATTTCGAGTAAGAACATATGTTTCAATGCCTGCATTGTGCCATTTCCTGTCTTCTTTGCATAGTGTCTTGCAGGAAGGTTCTCTGATTTTTTCAAACTCAGCCTATTTGAAGTATCTTGAGATTTAATCATAGTCTATGCAGTTTGGCTGGAGATCTAGGAGAGATATCTACCAATATCACGTTGTGATCAACGTTTCCAAGTGAACTATAGCGATTTGTTTGATAATTCTCTGTTACTGCAATAAGGAATAGACTAAGAAATGTGCTCTATGATATTTACGATTTGTGATGTGAGTTGGAAACTTGACTCCGATAACAAAAGAATGTGCTGCAAAGAAATTATGTGGGCTTCTACTATATTGACGGCGTAAATTGTGGAAAAAAACATCAACTCTAGTTGACATTTAAGTCACCAGATTTATGTAGCGGGGCGTATTATTGATTAAAGCACATAGATTGATCGACAGAGAAATGTATAGGAAATAGTAGTGATTAAGACAATCATGCCATGTTAATCAAAATAACATATTTTTTGTTAATATTTCTATCAAGAATTGTATTTAATATATGTATGAATCATCACGAAAATTATTTAACTGTAATTCGTAATCATTGCCTTATTGTTAGATGTTCCTAGAATTGTTTTAATTCAGTTGTGTGAAAATTATGTGTGTATATATATATATATATATTTTTAATTAAATGATACGTACACACGCATTTTTTATTTAAATATCGATATGCTTGCAAAAATAAATCTCGCATTATTAAATGTTCGTAGATTATTTCTTTATCGAAAATATTTTGAGCTGAAAAAATTACGCCGCGTTATTTTTTATTTTGAGCAGAGATCTTAAGAATTGTCTGTTCTTTTAAATTTTGTCGATAATATCTCTCTTTCGCTGTACATCCAATAACTTGTTTCATACTAAGTTGTCTTCTCGCTAGGTAAAAAAAAAAAAAATCTTTTTGACAGTAACAAGCAGTAGGGATTTTTTCATGCAAGATAAACAACTAATGTTCTGACCGTAATATCTCCAATGATAAGTAACGTATTGTCGTAGACTTTATGTATAGGAAAGTTACATGTTACATATAAAATGCCATCAATAAGATTTGGTAAAATGCTACTGTATACGCTTACTAGCTATTACATATTCCACTTACCATATACATTTTCTTATAAATGTGTATACGTAATCAGTACATATTTGTCTATTTTTTTTTCTGTTCTGTTTGCTTACACTTATTCCAGGAACCAAAATAAAACAACAGTTATTCTCTACAAACCAAACTAAAATCATGAATAACTTTTAAATTATAAATAATTGCAACATTATTGAAAATGAAAAGGGATGAAAAGGAACGTAAAACAAAACAATCAGATTAAACAGTAACAAGTAATAGTTGAGGACAGGAAAGACTTTAATCATAAATAATTTTTCATAAAATTATCGAATTCATAATTTAAAAAAAAAACGGATAGGTTTCCTATGCCATATTAAAATACACAAAAACAGAGATTATACATTATACTGTTTTTATGATGATAAAATGTTAATCGCCTTCAGAGAATTTCCGTGGTAATTACGGGCTAGAATGATAAAATAGGTGTTTCTTAAACGAAATGATTCAATTTCCCTTTGATATAACCGGTTTTCTTTTTTTGCAGACCATCTACTAATTATCCAAATGTGTGCAAACCCCAAGGATGATAGGAGCATTCTATCATGTCTGAAAGTGACACGAAGTACAAGAGCGGGATCGGGGATGCGCGCTGTACAACTCATGTTCTCTGTAGATCTAAGTTATGAAAATAGGATCATTACAAGTACATTCAAAAGTCATCACATGCAAAAATAAGAGGGGCATGGCCAGGTTGATAAAAACAGTTTTCGTTCACGGTTATTCTCTTTGGTGTTGCTTCAAGTGAGAGTCACCTTATGCTATCTAACATCTTCGAAGTCTGTTTTAAAGTCAACAGCAAAGTGTACCTGGATGTGCTGAATAGTGTGGTGATCACCTGGTGCAATTCTGTGGCAGCTGATAGACTATAAGTATGTCAGCAAGACTCAGCGCCGGCCTACAAGCCCAAAGAGTCCGAGAATTGGCTTTAGAAAGAAACACTACGAACGTGTACATTTATCTAACTGCCCCCCCATATTACCGACCTGACCCCAATTCGTTTGGTAATACGTCGAGAAGATCACTGACACGACCTTTCACATTACCAAAGCCAGCCTGATCGCTTCCATCCGCTAATTATTCTATGAGCCCGCGCCGACGCATGTGGAAAGAAAACATGCTTCCAGTTCCGAATCCATATCGAGGCAGTGATTGAGCATGAAGGTCGCTAAATTATATAGATATCAGTTCTAGCATATAATGATGTTTTCTGAATTGATTCTTCCAAAAAAAAATTTAAAAAATAAAGCTGCAATGTAATCTTCTTTGGAGCGATAATCTTATCGTTCCCACACACACAACCTCTCTGTCTCTCTCTCTGTCTCTCTCTCTCTCTCTCACCCTCCACACACACGGAAGGAATGTTTTAAGCTGATATCAACTACATTAAATAGATGTCAGCTCTACATAGTAGGCAAGTTACCTAAATATAATTTTTCAATAAATGTTTAAAAATAAAACTGTATGGTAGTTTTCATTAGAGCGACCTTTTTATCAGTCCACGCTGTTTGCAATGACACGTTTTCCGCAAACAGTTTTATATAAATCACAACAGGGTATAGTTTTTATTTTATTTAGATTAATTAATTTTTTACTAACATTAACTTTTTTTATTCGATAATTTTGTTTTATTTATCAATTGTTAATATCAATAGTAAAAAAAAATCAGCATTTTATCAAAAGGAGGAACTATTCGATGCTTAATATTACCCGGTAAGGAAAATAAAATGTAAAGAAGAAGTTTGACACTATGACGTCATCAATTTCATGAAAAATGACTTATCGTTTTAAGCTGTAAATGCGCTAGTGTAGTTAATCGCTAGGAACCTTAATTGACAAACTTCACATTCAATTAATAGGCTTTCCACACCTGTAAATCGTCGCAACTTTTAGGAAAATGCATGCTTCTCCTACAAAATCATCTCACGCCTAGTATCTACACTCTTATATAAAATACAGTTTGTGTTAGTCTGTGGGTGTAAGGTCCTTTCTCATAAAGTCTGAAACGGCTGAGTCTATCTTTCGCAAATTATACACAAAAATAATTCATATGTCTGACAGTGTTCTTAAATATGTGTTGTACACAAATTCATCCGGTAAGTATCGAAAATCAAGAAAAATTCGATGTTAAAATTAGAATTTTCTTTTTTTATAGATAAAAAAGTAGCATTTTAAAGAAAAATATTTTACATTCTATAAATACAACGCCTTGATGCCTAAGAGTGTTATATTTAACACAGTTAACAGTATATTTCTCATTATAATTTTATTTCGCTTTTTTATTAATCTTTATAACATTTTCATTATTTCTCTCCAATTTCCGGGAGCTTTACGTGTAATCCTATACATGCCCCACGAAAATATGCGAGTTATATAATCATTCTCTGATACTCTAGACGACAGCTGACATTAAACAAAGTGATTATTCACTGTAGTATAATAGAGGTTTGGCAGTGGTATAATTGTAACGGGTTCTATTTACCCTGCAGGGATTTGACTAGATCATTACTACTTTTCGGAAATGTGTGAACAATATTTGTTCCGCTACCGGATTTCATTCTGACATTTGTAGGTGGGAAATATAATATTCGTATTATTTGGATTCCCTGAGATACTGTCCGACTCTTTATCTTCTCCACAACATTGTGCTTTCCGAAATTCTCAAAGCTGAAAATCATTCCAATATTAGCAAAGACGTAGTTACACATCAAATAAGCCGAGCAAGCTTTTCTCCAATCTAAAGGTCTACGCAGTTGAACGATGGTACCGAGATTGGCTGCCGATAACTATCTCAGCCACTTTGGACCGTCGTGCATGGTAAGAGTTCATCCGGGATCACAATGTGTTATATGAGATGACCCAGCTCAACAAATCCATTGCGTATTAAACGCTCGCTATGCACGAAATACACTCAGTAATATTAGAATAAATTTGAGTATATGCAATATATGTTTGAAAATACTTTGCTCGTGATTAAAAATATTATAATATGTAGATATTGGTATACTTATATTTACATATACAACAGTAATTTAGGACCATATCAATCGTTGATATATTTATTAATACATACATACATATATATATATATATATATATATATATATATATATATATATATATAGATAAATAGAGAGGGAGGGAGAGAGAGAGGGAGAGAGACAATCATTATAAAATAAAATACAATTCAAAGAGAAATGTGTGTGATGATAATTTTTAACGAATTTTACTTTAAAATATTTTACAATACATTCATAATTTCGTCAAGTCTTTCAATCATTTAAATTTTAAATAAATAAAACGATCGGTTTGAATTTTCAAGTAATCCTTTCCATTAAACTCCATTAATGTAGCACAGATTCATTTGTAAAACAGGATTATTATATTACAATTAAATGTTAGCTCATGTGTGTATAGAGGTAGAAAATAAAACGTTGAAAGCAACTGGTTATAATCCTTACATGAGCTATATTCTTTAGAACAGAACAGTAAAAAAATAATCGTAGTGAGCGTTGCCAGATTGTTATAAACATCTTCTTTTAATATATTTCATAACTATAGAGTAATTATAAGTATGGTTACTTCTAGCCTTTGATGTAGCGATTTGTGAAAATATAGTTCTCCAAATTATTACGTGTTCATATATGGAATATTTTTTCTAAAATACTTTTTGTAAATATATTCTTGTGTTAATCCTTACTATTACTGCTCCGAAAGTCTTGAACAAAGTACAATAGTAGATGGCAAGTTTACTGATACGAATCTGTTGTAATAAAAATTATTTTTCTGTGAGTTGCCATTAAAAATGATCTTTAAATCGAAGCAATTTTCAGTTTACTACAAAGAATATATCTACACACACCCATATATATATGTGTGTATACACACACACACACACACACCCATATATATATATATATATATATATATATATATATATATATATATATATGCGTGTGTAGATCTATTCTCTGCAGTAAACTGAAAATTGTTTAGATTAAAAGATAACTTTTAAAGGTTATATATATTTATTTTAAAGGTTATATATATTTATATATATATATATATACACACACAGAAATATATATATATATATATTTATATATATATAGATAGATAGATATATGTGTGTGTTTATATATAGAGTTTTAACGAAACGAAACTTCTAAAAATGGGTTGATAGCAACAAAAAGTGCATTTCATTGTTAGTCTTTAATAATCTTCAGTGAAAATATTTTGTGTATTGCTTGTGTCCTGGAATTGCTATATCCTCTGGGGAGAACGTGATTTCCTCCTTTGAAAACATATTGTTTTTACTGGTGTATGTTTCAGCTCACAATAAGGAGCAGCATAGTCTAATTTGTAGTATTCTTAATTATGCTCGGGGTATATAATTCAGTAATTATTCATATACCAATGAATTTTAGCTAAAAAGAGAGGTGCCTAAAACGTAAGACCAAAAGTATCATATTTAATAAATGAGCATTCATATACTGTTCAAACCCAAAAAAAGACTTCAAAAAATGGGTTGATAGCAACGACAAGTGTATTTAATTGTTATTAAGAAACTTCAGTGACAACATTTTGCGTATTGCTTGTGTCCTGGAATGGTTATATTCTTTGGGGAGAAAGTGAGTTCCTCCTTTGAGAAAATACTGTTTTTAATTATGCATGTTTATATATATATATATATATATATATATGTGTGTGTGTGTGTGTGTGTGTGGGTGTGTTTGTATGTGTGTGTTTGTGTGTAAATCTATTCTCTGTAGGGAACTGAAAATATATATAAAGTGATATAGGTATATTATGCATAACGTGTCTAATATACATGTATGTAGATACTATGTAAAATATGTATAATTTATATGAATGTATATACACACGCGCACACACACACCTACACACACACACACATATATATATATATATACATACATACATACATATAAATTAGGTTAGTTGAAAATAAGCATAGCGTATAGTATATATAAATATATATATAAATGTATGTAAATATGCATATATTTATATATATTTTACATATTTGAATATATATATATATATATATATATATATATATATATATAATATGTTGTTATTCATTGCTAGTGTTTTGAACAGTTACTTTTTGCTTGCATAGACATAGATTGCATTTCAGTTATTATTGTTCTTTCATTAACCTATTTCTTTTGACAGGGAATTGTTTTACTTAATTTCTCATGATTTTTTATTTATAACTACTCAGATGGGTGTATTTTAATAATTCGTAGATACGTGCATAAAATTGTATCTATAGTGTAGTTATGAGTCCGACCATTGTTGATAGTTATACATCCGTGCACGTGATACTCGGCAACACGTAAAACACTTAAAACATATTAGAAGTGAAATATGTAAATATATTAGAAATAAAATATATAATACATATATCTATCTATCTTTCTCCACATATAAAAAGGTATAAATATAAGTATATTTTCACACCCCCACACACCCACACACCCACACAGACAAGCACGGACACGCACACACACATACACACACACACACACATATATATATATATATATATATATATATATATATATAAATTAAATATGAGAAACAAAATATATATCTTGAATATGATAATAAAGGCAGTTTCTCTTCTCTAGACCAAAATACTGCAGATTTACAACCATAGATTGCACATTAAATTGTATTAAATTAACCCTATTTGATTTACCTTATTTTATCGTAGAACTCCATTTCATACACATTATTTCGTAACATTAAATCATTACATACATTTCTAGGACCGCTGTCTTCATCATCGTCTTATACTACAGAAGTTGTAGCTCATTTTCCCCCTATTCCTTCAGTTCTCTGACAACCTCATTCTATACCGCGTGCATTTATACATTTTCTTGGTTTCGTGGTTCTAACCGTCATAAACTGTAGGGTAATTTCTTACACATCTGATACACTTAACGCTTTAGTAATACTCGAATAATGATTTCTCCCTCCTAAAATTCGCCAAAATCTCACTCCGGACTGAACGAATCACCATTCAAAAAAGAACGCTACAGAGATTAACACATGAATTTATTCCCTAAGTAGAATCGTTACATATTTAATAGCTCTATCACAAACTTCGTAATCTCAAAAAAAAAAAATCATTCGCACTACATTACAATTTAATTCCATCCGTGATTTACTCCTGATTTGAAATGGAGCCCGTACATCAATTCTGTTGCCAACGCCGCTGAAAAAATGGTAGGATCCTTCTACGGCTTGAGTAGATATCTAACTGCTAAATGTAATGTTCTATCTATATAAAAGCCAAGTACGTCCAAGGATTGAGTAATGTCGCCATATCTGGGCAGGAGCTACTAGTAGCAGCTTATCATGCCTTAAAATAGACTTCATAGCTTTGTGGGGGATGCTCCTTTTTCTTCCCTGAAACGTCTTCCACAGACATTGCGAGCTTGTCTCTGCTTTATCGTTTTTCCCCTGGAAATTACTCGTCTGAGCTCCAATCTATGGTCCTCTTTCTTCAAACTTTCACTAAAAACACTCGTCTATTTTAAACCTCTGAAAATAATTACCCGCACTCTTTATTTATACATGAACCAACACGTAGATTCCATGAGCCAAGCTTATTTCTTAGAACTGCACACCTGTGGAACTCTCTTACGTTTTACTGTTTCCCATTTGGACAAAATTTGGTGGTCTTCAAACCAACGTAAATAAAAGAACTGTCCCCTTAAGTAATCTAATTTACTAAATTTTCACTACTAACATTTATAATATTATCCCATTAACAACTTTACACTCATTAACTCTTTTCCTCATGTGACCTTCGCGTCTTGAAAAATGGTGACGTCTACAGAAAAAAACAACATACTACTTATTTTATTACTTATTATCGTGTTATTTTTACAAACGGAAATTGGAGTTTTATATTTTCATTGCTGTTTACATTTATTTCATTTAGAATAACAAATTATCAATTATATTTTATATCAGTAATAAAGATAACGAGACAGTAATTTGTTTGTACTTAACCATTATTAGAGACGTTTGAGAAAAAAAATCTTCTCATTTTGTTTTCTCCTTGCCGATTCAAATTTTTAAAGTTTTCAGGTTTGTTTACATTATAACTGTTTGACAATCTATAATTGCCTTAAATTAAATCATTAATACATTTGCTGTCAACGGTTATTAGGTTTGCTTGAAAAAACATTTAGTCTCATTTTGTGTCACGTTGCCGATTCGATTTTTTTAAGTTATCACGTTTGTTTATATTTTAACTTCTTCACAAACTATAACTGGCTAAAATTAAATCACGCTATTATTCCACATGGTAAGATGTCGTTAACTAGTAAATTAAAATAACTTTTTTTATTTCCTAAATAAAGATACCGCAATAATATTTTAGGGATGCGTCTGATAATGTTCCGTTTCATTTGGTTTTCGTGTTTTCGAATCGATTTATATGTTTCCATGTTTGTTTATATACACAAACTATAAATGGATAACATTACATCACATTATTATTACACATGTAAGGATGCCATTAAATTTTAATGTCAGTTAATCAGGTTAGTTAATAAATAAAAAATGGGATAAATATAAGGATACGCCCCAACTCCGACAAATCCCTTAAAATTACGACTTATATGTTTTGCGGGAAACTGAAAAAAAATCACTTTTAAAAATCCAGAAAATAAAATACATGAAAAAAAGGAAGATTTTCGGGAATGCTGAAAACGGAAATTAAATTTTAAATTTCGGAAAACAAGTATTTCTACAAATATTAAATATTGCTAGTTTTAAAATAGTAGGGGATCATTTGTATGTAATAATTTAAAGTGAAAGGAGAACCCACTTATGGTCACCGATAGTTTGGAGGAAGGTCAGCATACAATGAACAGAATTTACCGTAAACTGAGCACCAAATATTTTGGGGGACTAACATGCATTAATAATCGATTTGACGAGCAACAAGCCCAAAACAAAAAATTGGGTGCTCATTTAACATAAAACTATGTTCATTTTACATTGCCCCGGCCCCGAATAAAGATTTGGCCATGAAGTGGTTGGTGAGTTCGCGTTAAATTATTATAGAAATCTGATCCCCTACTTTTAGAAAATAAGAGTTATTCATATATAAGTAACTTATATTCCGGATTGTATTCCGGATTTTCCCAAGTTATTTTCGTTTTCAGCACCCTCGAAAACCTTGAAAAGCAGTAATTTAAAAGTATTTTCGAAGGTTGAAATATTCCTCATATTTACCAAACAAAAAGAGATAACGCCAGATGAAGATTTACACTGAGTAAAGGTGCTTCATTTTATAATTTACAGTCGAACTCGTTGAACAATACAAAGTACAATTTTAGGTATTTTTTTTTACTCTGGGGAGGGGAGGGGTTATTGTAAATATTCTTCCCCCTTACGATTGAGTAAAAAAGTAGTGTAAATGTTGAATTTAACCTGACAACACTAATTACAAGTAGCGCCATACCAAAAATGCATAAGCACCAAATTTTTAAGTAGATATTGATCTCGAATACATATGATGGCAGAGCGTGGTACAATATTCAACCATATGCCAGCATAATTTTGTGCTGATTTTTTTGTTAGTGCGCACTTTGAATTAGTTTTTTTTTCGGGTTAAATTCATGTTTGGCGATATTTTTACTTACATTGTAAGGCTGAAGCAAAGATTAGTTACTAAACATCCTCCCCATGTGAAAATGGCTTTCAGAATAATATAATTATGATTTCAGCTTTTCGCATTATTACATTTTCAAGTCGTGATTGAATTGAAAGTGTAAGAAACAGATTCATCATAGTTTGTTATTAATGTTTACTTTACAGCTTAATTAAAATCCTCACTTTTTATATATCGTTTATATTTATATACAGTAACGTACAGTAATTTAGTTCCCTTTAAGGGACTGAGGGGTAAATAGTTCTTGTCGCCATTTTTGCCAACAAAAATAATTTGTCTTGCACTTTACCCTGAACAATCCCCTAAACAATACTCTGAACCCTCAACCAAATTTGAGTAAAACCCCATTCCGGGGCAGAAAATAGTGTATCTATTCCGAAAGCAATTTTTAACATTATTATTCATGCTATCACCTGGAACCCCCACCGATTAACCGGCCCTGCTAGTAGACCAATATTATATCCTCAGAAAAATAATCAATACTAAAAAAGAAACAAACAATGCTCATTATTAAAATTTTAATCGCTAAAGAAGCTTTAATAATTCCCTCCTCCAGAATATGAATAATTGTATTATAAACTCCAAAAGTGAGCTATTTTACAATCGCAAACATAGGGGAAGTGATATATATGCTAATTTTCTTACCTTAAACATAGTCCTCCGGCACATTCTTCGTATATTAATAACCTATATATATATATATATATATATATATATATATATATATATATATATATATATATATATATATATATATATATGTGTGTGTGTGTGTGTGTGTGTGTATATATATATGACATTCATTTAATCACCTAAATTAATGTACGAAAGTAGAGCTCACATACTAAGTATAAAATGCGAGACAACCACAACTCTTCACATTAGTCTGACGAATCCTAGCGTGGATGAAACGCGAAATATTCTGTGTAGCTTAATCTGTGAAAATATATATACATATGTATATATATATATACATATGTATATATATATATATGTACACATATCAATACTTGTTGTTATACAAATATATAGATATAACGATATATAATATATATATATATATATATATATATATATATCGATCCAAATAATTATTAAATACAGAACGACTTCATAGATTTTTTCAACTTTTATTGAAATAATATAAAATATTTAATTAGATTATTAATTATTTTAGAAGCTATGATTTTATAGTATTTACTTACATATTACGAAATTTTTATACAGCTATTTACATTGTTTTCAGTAGATTTTGAATGTTTACGTTTTTATATGAGTTGTTGTGCCCATATAGTTTTATTGTTATATAATTTTAGTTCATCCTAATGCGGAATATACTTTAAACATTTTTTATTAAGACTTCGTTTATTGAATTGTAATTATTGTGTTTAACATTCCTGCTTTTGAATGCCAGCTAAACAAGTACTTATTTGTTAAATATTAATTTCCGTGTCTTTTTATAAATATTTATATAATGGTAAGTATTGGTATATTGTGTGGGTATTTTGCTTTCGGTACTATGTACTATTAGACATCTCTATGCGAGTGTTCTTTTTTGTATCTATTGGTAAATATATATGCATATACATGTATGTAAATGTGTTCATATTCTGTGCATATTTTGCAGTGTCTATATAAGTTTTCATGTGCGTATATATATATATATATATATATATATATATATATATATATATATATATACATATATATATATTCGTGCATATTTGTGTATTTTTGTTATGTTCTGTATCAATAAATATATGTATTTATACGTTCTTATATATATATATATATATGTATGCGTATATATATTAATATATACATATTCGTATGTATTTGATATGTAAATCTAACAGTGTAAACTCAAAAATAACTTTTAATTACCAATATATATCTATACTATCTTTTTCCTTCTTTTAAATTCACCCTTCAATTTTTCTTACCTTCGCATAGGTTATATGTATGCTGTTGATTCTTGTTTCTACATTTCTTCTTTTGTTTTTTATCAGTTTTTTTCTATTTTTTTACTTGTACACATTTTTCTTTTTTTTACATTTTACTTTTATATATTTATTAGATATTGTCTATGTTTTATATGTATTATTTATTTATTTATTTCATATTGTTGTATGTTATTTTTTTTTTCTACTTATTTTTCCCATCCATATGGTATTTTTCTATTTTTCATCTATTTGTTTGAGTAACATTTGGGATTGGAGGCTAGATTTTCATCGCTTTTTTTTCTAGTTCTATACGTATATCTTATTTTTATTTACAATTCAAGTTTTCGTTAATTTGGAATGAAACTTTTTGGAGTGTTTTTTTTTAGTTTGCTTCTGTAGTTGATATCTGAATTATTATATTTTTATGTACTCATGTTTCGTTTTATTACGGAATTCCCCCTTGGATCTATTGTCTATATCAACTTTTATTCGCTGTCTCATAGTATGCATGATTCTCCCAGTTATAGAAACTTTCTGAGAGCAATAATACCCTTTCCTTATTGTCCATTTTCTTATACATTGATACATTTTATCCTGACAAAATACTCTATCGACTTTTCTATTTTGCTATTGCTTTAATATATAGTTTTTGTCTGACACATAAATTTTTTTATATCAATACACACCCAAGAATATTTAATAATTATTGCCGTAAATAATTGTATATATATATATATATATATATATATATATATATATAGTAATTTATAAAATATATATGAAAAATCGCCATATATATTTTATAAATTACTAACTAGCTCTACCTACGTATTGAGCACTTTTGAAGTAAATACTTAAAGTTTACGCATAAATCTATACTTTCGTATATTAAATTCATGTGAATAAATGAAGTAGTTATATATATATATATATACATACATATATATATATGTGTATATATACAATTATTTACTGCAATAATTATTAAATACCCACAGACACTCATCATCGGTGCAGGGTTTCGCTATTAACGCCGATCGAGAGATTCGAACCAAGCAACAAAAATAGCGCTGACTCCATTAGCAAGAACGAATCCCCACAGTCACCGTCAAGCGCGAGAAATATTGTTTAAATTTAAACATTTACTTTTAAATGTCTTTAACATCTGTCAGAATGATCTGATGATTGTAACAGCATGAGGTGCGCATGCGAACTAAAGTGACCAGTTCTGTTTCAACTGTAAAGTGTTCAACTATAAGAAACAAGTTTCTTAAAGCAACTGACATAATTATTTACTATAATAATTATTTAATACCTACATACATTATTGTTTATCCTTCCTTGAATTATCAGGAGTTACAATTACCGGAGATCGGAAGATTTTAGCCCGGCGACGAAGCCAACTGTACTCCATTAGTAAATGTCTATGGTGATTGGAGTATAACCTTCCAATTCAGTATTAATCTTCCTATTTGGAACTTTTACCAATTCTATTTAAATTCAGATGGTTTTTCTCGGTGTTTAAGATATTTTGCGAAACTTTACAACTATTTAAAGATTTTTATAGATCTACATAGATTTTACTTGGATCTAAGTCTTTATGCATCTTTACTTTTTTAGGTTCTGAAAAATGTTATCGTTTTATTTAAACGAATTATTTTAATAGAATTAATTTTTTATAGAGTCAAATTGCACAAAAAAGAGTGTTTGGACTAATACGTTGGTCGGAATGTTTTACTCAATCTTTGGCTGTAATATGTTGATGCTTTGTTTCAAAACCATGTACAGTTTGTGACGTTTCTGTTGTAAACTTAACTACGAACTTCATGCCCTACGAATGGCAAGCCACGATCGATTTTATTCGTAAACGATGCTCGAAGTTCAGATTCAGAAAATGATTCCATCATTGGTTGCTCACAAATGCATAATATAAAATGTATTAATTGTGTCCAATGGGTAGAATTATAATTAATATGATTTAGTCATGTAAATATTCCTATTTGACTCCTTACTCCCGAATGAATATAACATTAATTATTATTACACTCTTTCAATTTGTACTATTATCATAATTTGATTAAACTCTTTAATAATGATTCTATAAATTTAAATAAATATTATACGAATAAATATTTATTACTAATGGCTAAAATTATTTTAC
This sequence comes from Euprymna scolopes, assembly GCF_053919585.1. Classification (NCBI taxonomy): domain Eukaryota; kingdom Metazoa; phylum Mollusca; class Cephalopoda; order Sepiida; family Sepiolidae; genus Euprymna; species Euprymna scolopes. Next base: position 102,335,305 of record NC_136490.1, read on the forward strand.
AATTCTCTCTTTGTTAAACTTCTTCAGATTTATACATACAGAGGTAGTAATCAAAATAGATATATTTCTTTATGTGATTTGATGAATTTAGTGAGGCTACTCGCGTGTCCTCTGGATCATATTAAAAGTTTGCACTTGCTGAGAGTGGACCTCATCATTACTTATATTTTCAAACTAACGGGTGGCATACACATTTACAATACATTGTGTTATGTTGAGAGTTTTTGTTGGTATGCATCACAAGTCCATAAACACATGAGACTGACGGCCAAATTCAACAACATTGCAATTGCTAAAATAACACCTTTTTTAGAAGTACCTAATGCGTATTTATACAGGAGTCTTTAGTCACAACAATTAGTATGTGTTTCATACAATTTTTCAAATTGAATATATAGGACGGCTTATAGTGAAAAATGACATTTGCTGTTAATCCGGGCTTCATTTTAGCATAATTGCAAGCAACCATATGTTTAAAAAGGACTCTGTTCAGTATGGCGCAAAGAGTGGCTAATTTTGTGAATGATTTTTAATTTTTTTTTTTTAATTGGAAGATATTAGGCCTTCAGATACAATCAACAAAAATATCCTTGACAATGTTCTCACTGTTGAATTCATACAAAACGTCCATCACTTGCTGTGCATTTACAACACCTGTGGCACCAATATTATTTAGAAGTCTATACCCCAGAACTTACTTGCTTTATAAAAACAACTAATGGTAGTTTTGTCACTTATTTTTATTTCATTTTTTTGTCCATTTCCTCAACAATTTCTTATGAAGCAGTGGGTCCTTATCAATTCTCCTGTCAACGTCAATACGTCACAGATTTTCAGCAGTTGGGCAGTTGTTTTCACATTACTCTTTGCTCTATCACTTTAGTCTGTGCTCTATCAACCTTATACTTACTTTCTAAATTTATATATATATATATATATATATATATATATATATATATATATATATATATATAAAGAGTAAGAAGTGAGAGGCGAGGAGAGAGAAAGACATGGTGACAGTCTAAGAAGAGCTAGATTTTACGAATATTTTAACCGATGTTTATGTAATAATATTATCGAATGGAGACAAGTAAATATTTCAGATATGTCTTTCTCTAACAAGTGCACGACGCATTCTCAAGGATGCATATACAGTCAGTTGCATAACGATTTACTCAATGTATACGTAGATTAGCAATTTATTGGCATATATTTTTGAATAGACATGATACTTATTAATTTTCTAGTTTGTATTTTTGTTTGTATATGCCTGCAGATCTGAAGGTCATTGTTATTTACATTGTTGAATACTTGACGTATTTACGCATTACCAAGTTGGAGGCCCCTTGATTACAATGGAAGACATCACAATGAATTTCTAGTTGACGAAGCTCATAGGAAGAAGCCCATGGGACGACTACTGGTAAATTATGACATGTCAGCTTACCTGTGCGATGTGTAGCAGCAATCCAGAATGCAGATGTCCTTTGTTCTGTCCGAATAATGATGGATTGATTTGCAATTATGCTTTGCTACTCCGCGTGTGATTTACTTTTTTATACTAATACGAATGAAAATGGTTCACATTTACTATAACAGAATAGATAACGGACTATCTGGATGACGATCAAGCCAGGTTTTTCGGCCAATTATATTATATGTGGTATGAAAATGTAAAGTATATCATTAATGCCTGGTCTTGCACCGGTAATTATAAAACGAAGTTAATGTTCTTTAATGGTTTTCCGATCAATATTCATTTTCTGAACACATATTAATGCATATATTTGTCTACACACATTACTGACACTCTATCTTGATATTTATCAAGTTATCTTTCAATCTACAATATAAAAGGATGTTGGTCTGTCTATTAAATTGTTTCATGTAAATGTGCATATAAAAGAGCAATAGTACTTTATTCTGTAATTAAAACTTTAAGTGAAAGTTTAATAAAATCAACAGTAGGTTCTCTACATTACAAACTAGACTACAAGGATTTGCAGACTAATTCTGAAGCATTCTCCTGGTACAACTAAAACAAACAATCAATCGATTTGATTTTAAAATGGGCGATTTCATATATATATATATATATATATATATATATATATATATATATATATATATATGACTGTTTGTTGGGGGTTGGGACGATTAATCAAGATCGGGTATCGAGAAAATTCTTTACTCATTGGATTAACGTAAATGTGATCGGAGAAAAATTTTGTCAATTTTTAGATGCGAAAAACGATTCTTGGGTTGCTTTTTTTTTCTTTGTTTTAAAAGTAATTTCACATTCTCCGTAGTTTATCATTTATTTTTAACTACCCGTCAAAGTTTAATTTATAGCGCAATTACACACTAAAATGTATTTTTACGATTCCGAAAAAAAATTCTGCATATATTACACAGGTATTTTCGGTAATCTGACTCACCTTAAAAAATGTACAGCTAATTATCGAAATCTTTCAAAAGAATCGAAATCGAAATTCTTCAACAGAATAAGTAATTGTAACGGAATCGTCAAAAGGATTGGAATCGTCCCATCATTAATATATATATATATATTATATCTACACACACGCACGTGCGTATCTCTGTATATATATATATATATATATATATATATATATATATATATATATATATATATACAAGATTTAAATAAGCAAGGTCTTAGTAAAATAGATTTTAAGGTGTTGTGCTCTGAGTATTGTAGTTATGATAAGTTCAATAGTAGTAATTATCTAAAGCTATATATATAGAAAGTGTGTTAAATTATCAATCAATGTTTCGTAGTAAGACACCTAATAAAACCATGTTTATATGTACGATCCTTATTTGGTGTATTCTTCACCTCTTCCATTCCATTCATGCTGATGAGGAGACGATAGATTTACTTATTTCTCGATGGTTTTATTTGTAAATATCGAATGAACAAAAGGATATCGTCTCCGAAACTATCGCCCCCCCACATATATATATATATATATATATATATATATATATACATATATATATATATATATATATATATATATATATATATATATATATAAACTCTACTATTATATAAAAATCTGTAATGTATGTTTGCGGGATACACAATGACTGCGTCTATCTTTTTAAAATTCAACACAAATCTAATTTATAAAGCGTTAACATATGGCTTAATCGTACGTATTCTTAATAATATCTGATGGTCAAAAATGTGCATATCAAACTTGGATTGATTGTGTTAATTTAGGGGGGACTTCAAGATTTTTTATGTCCGCCCGAAGTAGTGTGGAATACAACTACATTTCCATAGTTACAAATTGGTAAAAGAAGAGTCTATATTTACAAAGTAAAAAAAAATGGCCTTATATAGTGTTCTAGAAGGCCAGCTACAGTTTTGCCGCTTTAAGATGAATTTTGCTTAGGGAGTATCTGTGAGTCTGTGAGTGTAAATTTCTCTACCAAAGACTCAGCCAATTTTCAGTCTACGGACTCGAGATTTGACATAAGGTGTATTGAGATTTGGAAAAACCTTTCTATCGGATTTCGGCCAGAAATGTGGCTGTCAAGGACATAAAGTTAAACGATATAATCATTGAAAACTCTACATAACTCCTCCACCAATTTTTTATGTAAACACTTAGAATTTTAGATGTAGGTTAATTTAACATGGATAAAGCATTTAAATTTTATTTAAGTAATCCCCCCCAAATAAATGTCAGGGGTCAAAATCTCTGTAATAGTTAATAAAATTTGACCTCTGCTGTCTCTACTAAATTACTCAGCCAATTTTCGGTCTAAACATTTTACATTTCACATAAAGTGTACTCGGACATAGGGCACACTTTACGGCCGGTTTTTAGCCGAAATTTTCGCTGACAAGCGGTCAAAGATCAACAGATTTTACATTTTGGGTGCCAACCAACACTATTCAGCCAATTTTGGATCTAAATATTTTTAGTTTTTGCAAACTCCGCCAATTTGGGGAATAAACACTTGAAAAATTACATGTAGGTTATCTGGAGTCAAACTTTAATATATATATATATATATATATATATGTATATATATATATATATATATATATATATATATATATAAATATATATATATATATATATATATATATATATATGCACGTAAAGTTATGAACAATACATAGGGTCCGAGAAAACCGGAATCGCAGTATATATATATATATATATATATATATATATATATATGTATATATATATATGTGTGTGTGTGTGTGTTTGTATCTATATATATATATATGTGTGTGTGTGTGTGTGTGGGTGGCTGTGTGTGTGGCTGTGTGACCTGATAACTATATAAAAATAAACTTATGTAATCTTTATTTTTATATCATTTGTTGGAAAACTATTTAAATCCATAATTATTTTATCACTTGCATTAAATATATATATATATATATATATATATATATATATATATATATATATATATTTATATATATATATATATATATATATATATATATATATATATATATATATAGAAGCATGGAGACCCGAATTTTTCCGAGATTGAATGATGATCCAAAAATTTTCCAACTCTCATATTTTTATTGTTATTGACTTCGATAAAATTGCCCAGGTTTCTAGCCTATCAGCTTCATGGTACAAGTTATTCACTGATTTACTCATTTGCATTTATGTTTCTAATATGCCTGCATATATAAAGTTCATTCTTGCTGGTGTTATGTTGATGTATCGAACTATTATTATCATCTTGATGTTATTAGCACAACGCATCGGTCGCTGCAACCTGCGACATTTTGGGTGATGAAAACATGCATTTTTTTTTCTACTAAGGAGAGAAGGATAAATTCAGCATAACAAGAATTCGACCCCTGGGTTTAAGGGCGGATTCTGCGATTATAAAGAAGGTTTCGTATGACTATATATTTCAAGATATGTATTCTAATTTTTATATGAGTAAAAAAATGTTTAACGAAACAAGTGATTGATACCCATCCATATAATCTACACCCCCCAAACACACACAAAGCAAAGCAAAACAAAGCAAAGCAAAACCGGAAGTTTAAGGTAATAAGGTGTTAATAACACTCAAGATGAAAATGATACTCCAATTAATCAAAATATCAGAAGCATTCACATCGCATCTCACAAATTCGGAATTGCAACGTCATTCTTATTTACATTATTGAATACTTGACGTATTCGATATTAAAAGCAGACAATCTTTAATGTTAAACAATAATGAACACAATGTTTAAGTAAAACAAGAAAAAATCATATGAAAGACAGAAATATCAATTATGTTTTATACATGAAAAGAATTATATTACAATACGATCATATAACAGAAATTAAAAAGCATTTTACAAACTGAATCTACATTACAGAATGTCATCCGTACATAGAGTATATGTGTATATGTATTCATATATATATATATATATATATATATATATATATATATATATATATATATATATATACATATATTTACATACATGAATGTAAATATTTACAATTATGCCTGTATATATGCATATGTACATGGGGCATACATGAATAGTTTGCTTAAGTAAGAAACAAAGGAAACAATCATTGGCATTAATACGTACGTGTATGTTTTGGTTTTCATCTGGCAAGTTTACTTGATATATTCACTCGTACGTCATTCTAGAGAATTCCACATACGCACATCTATGATTTTTCACATACAGACATTATATATAATTTTCACATATGTTGTATGTTTAATTAAAGTTCTAACCTAAACCAGGTTAAATAGCGTGTCTGTAATACAGGTTGCGTTTCAGCAGTTATTCAGCATAATGGTAGCAAAGTTTTACACACAACACATACACATACACACATACACAGACATATTCAAACATACACATACTTATACACACTTACATACACACACACTATATGTATATATATATATGTATGTATGTATATATATATATATATATATATATATATATATATATATATATATGCACTCATAAAAGCGTTTATATTGAATTTATTTTACTAATTTTCGAATTTCAACTATTTAAGCCACTACTGCAATCCAGCTCTTTTTCAGTTTCGATACTCTCTACGACTAGCTAAAAAACAAAACGTAGAAGCTGTTATATATATATATATATATATATATATATATATATATATATATATATATATATATATATATAAATATATATATATACATAAATATATATTATACATATAAATATATATTATATATATATAAAGATAGCTAGCTAGCTAGCTAGATATATATATATATATATATATATATATATATATATATGTAGATAGACACTCTAATATTAGTTGCTGATGAAAATACATTACTTGCTTCCCCTACCGATAATTGTTAAATTACTCTCTTTCTCTGACAAAAAGTTTTTTTTTCCTTATCCTTATATAGAAGCCGACGTTAATATCTGAAGATAGTCGTATTACTACTATTGCTAAACACCCTATCCAATGTCACATTTTGCATAATGAATGAGAATTGGATCATACCGGAAGTTAATTATATTTACATAATAGGGGAAACAGGTTGTTATAAATCAGTCTCCTATATACGATTTGCCTTTTCTTAATACGGAACGATCGTAATAGAATTATTATAAACATATCGTTTTAATATATAGTAGCAATAGTGAAAATGTAAATATTTCATGTTTTAATAACTGAGACAGGAAATGTACTTGCTACTAATAAAAGATAATTATTATATTTGTAATTGTTATTGTTGTATAAGTTTACATATTTAGTAGTGTTATATGGCCATCATTTCTGAATGTACCCTTATACGTAAGGAGGCAATATGTATTCGCCTTTACTGACAGAAGAAACATTGTCTTTTCAGTTAGATATTCCCGTGTTTTTCTCCGAAATAAAGCCTATAATATAATTTGCCTCATGTATCGAGAAAAAATGAGGTTGACAGGTCAGCTCTAAGGACAAAGATCAACTAATCCTTAAACAATTGGCGTGACAGCTTCGTCGGCATTTCCGTTGAAAAGATTCACAAGAACTATCACCTTCACAAACAAAGAAGACAAAACCTGAGAGGGTAGAATGCCTAGAACGGCAATAGACGATATCGTCCCGCAATACAGAATAAAATGTTCATTTAAGAATTGATGACGACATTGTTTTGTGCTGATGAAGAAAAAACGGGGAGACGCAGAAAGACAAATGTGTCGTTCTTCTGGTTATCGGATATGAAAATAGGTTCCATATATTGAAATTACTGTTAAAAAACTATGATCGGCTAACATCATTTGGACACCTGAAATATAATGTCAACTAAAGAATATCTAGAGGTTTGACATATAATTTTTCAAGTTATCAAAAAGCAAGTATGAAACTGTTTCTTCAAGTTCTCACATGGATGCCTAATATAGATATATCGAAAGATTAATGTATATATATATATATATATATACATATGCATGTATATATGTATATATATGCATATATACTTTTGCATATATACATATATACATATATATATATATATATATATATATATATATATATATATATATATATATCAGGTTTTCAAATATCTAAAAGTAAAAATCTGGAATTAAACGAGATTGTGGATAGTACTCAGTAAAATACATATTTTCATTAATTATATATACACACATATAATTATACATATATATATATATATATATATATATATATATATATACATCTGTGTACATGCTTATTTGTGTGTATACATTAGCTTACATTTGCAAATCAATGCATAATATAACTAGCGGCGTTAGTCCTAAGTAGGTTGAGCAGATTTACCCTGAAAGAGATGTCAAATTTACTTACGACCCGTTGTGAAGTTTGGCGTTTACAGTTTCTGCATGGAAATGTCGACGTCCTCCTGTATAAAACCTATAGTATTTGCACAACCCTCAACCATCTAGTATTGAGCTAATTCAGACGAGTACTTGTGCGTCGAATTATCTTTCCGAATACCGATTAATATGAACGTATTTGTCTGTACCTTTACTCTCTTAGGATGTATAAATAACGTTAAAAAAGCGATAAAAGCGTTTCTAGCACTTTACTTAATAACAACTCATTTAACTCCTTGTAGAAAAGATAGATATTTACAGTATGGTATCTGATTACCTCGCCAAAAATAGCCTTAAATTATTTACCCTCATTCCTTGTATTAATATATCGTTCTCTTTATCAAAAGGTCTATCTTTCTCTTTTTCTAGTGTTTACATAATTTTCCTAACACGCACACATACATGCAAACATACATGATCTATATTATGTGATTTTTGTAAGTACGAGCGAACTAAATATTTGTTCCAAAGTGTACGTATATTGCAGATGGCAAGAAATCGAATTTAATTCACAAAACGCGAATTTACTATAATGTATGCTCATGTACGTATGCCCATATGTAACTAAATACAAATTGTCCATAAAATCTTAACACATAGGTAACAAAATAATCATCTGACATATACTTGTTCTGTGTGCTGCATGTTATGTTAAAGAAATGGAAGATTGGGTAAAGTAAAAAAACTTTCAAAAGGGTCACACTTATGCATTCCCGTTTGGAGCCGCAGACGATTACAAGGCAAGCCCTTCCAAACGTAGAGAGTAATGCATCAGGGGGCGCAACTTTTAAATGCAATCTAACAACAAGTCATTTATTATGCCGAAAGTTCTGATGATAAACTAACTTGTCAAACATAAGCTAAGGCGAAGAAAGTCTTGTAGGGCAAAATGATGAATATCTAATTGTCCCATGTGTAATTCGTTATGGACAATCTGTACATAAAGATACATTATGCGCATATATAAATATATATATATATATATATATATATACATATATATATACATATATATATACACACATATGCGTATATATATATATATATATATATGCATAATATATAATATGTGTACATATGATTTTATAAAGAAAACGTTCGTACATATTAAACATCAAAATCAGTCTGATTAGGTGTTCTTGTCGCAATGTGTTTATTGCATTTTATATGTATGCGTTAGTCTATTTACGTTGGGTGTTTATATATATATATATATATATATATATATATATATATATATATATATATGGGTGTGTGTGTATATTATGGGTATGTATGTATATATATATATATATATATATATATATATATATATATATATATATATATATATATAGATAAAATGCTCTTGTTTTTGTAACTATATGTATGTTTATTATGTGTAGATGTCCATGACAATAGTGTAAACCAAGTGGCATTTCGTTTACCAGTTATTTGTACAGTTTATAATGAAATTAATTAACTGGTATTTTGAAAGTATCCCACAGTCTTCATTTGCCCTCACATCAATTTATGCACCCGTAGTACCCACCCAACCCTGGTAACAACGTGCTGGGTTTTTGTTTTTCAGCGTAATAAAACCCATATAATTTTAAAAAAATGTTTCTTTTCATTTTTTTTTCTTTAATTTTATTTTTTAGCTTTGCTTTTTACAATTTTCTTGAAAATATGATTAATTCATTTGCCTGTAGATTTTGTTCCTTGATAGTTCCAGTGCTTTTTTTGTCTGATAATATATTGCTGTGCGAGTGTATTGACAATGCTGTTTTGGTTTTACTTCGTTTACCACTTGAATATCATCTTCTTTAAAGTTTTATTCACAAATAAATTTGACGTTTATTTTTTTTTTATTTCACTCTTTTATAATTATCCGCCATTTTGGATTTTCCGGTTTTTTATGCTTTTACTTTTCAAATACAATATAACTTTTTTTTTGTTCATTTATCTTTGCAAAAATGTTCATCACACTCCGATAATGAAATAAATCGATATAATTTGCTTTGCAAATATTCATGCATTTTTTTGCGACCAAGATGAAAATTTAGTATTTTAACTCGTTTATCATTTGATTCCAACAAAAAGAAAATATGTGAAAATTTACATAGTATTATTGATACAAAATAAGACGTGTTACATGTTTGTACATTGTTAATTATGACTTTTTGTAGAGCGTCAATTATCTGTTACTTTTAGATTATAAACATAGGTGTACTTCCCTTTGAGAGAAGTAGATATTTTCTACTTTTATCTTAACAAAAGTAGAAATATTGTAGTTTGTGTTCATTATAATACATTCAAGTATCTTTCAAACTTCTTTTATATCGTACTATGTATAGTTTACCCTTTGACCGATCAAGAAATAAAACATAATTAAAATGAAAATGATTATAAAAAATAAATATGGAGTTATGTATTTATGTATTTTTTTCAATTTAAATATGACAATCCAATCGACACATAAAACGAAAACGTTGGCTCTTTAAAATTAAAAGGAAAATAAAACGATTTACTGTAACAATTTCTCATATAATGAAAGGATCTATACATATATTCGAACAATGACAACGATCATTAAAAATGAGATTATCGTTATAACTATTGGGAAATATTGTCACGTTTTAGAAAATAAAATGATAAAGGTGTGTTTTTGTATATACAAATATATGTATATGTATGCTTTTATACATACATACATATATATATATATATATATATATATATATATATATATACATATATGCATGTGTGTGTATATTTACAGCGAAGTATCTCTATTCTGCTTTGTTCTTGTTTCATACGTTCATAATTTTTTCTCTGTTTTCTTTTTAATATATGTTGTTGAATATAAATGGTTTTTAGCTTCGTTTCGACGATTTCTCTTCTTTTTTCTTGGTTTGTTAGCAAATCGTATGAGATCACAAATAGTATTCATCCTAATTTCTACTTTTGGATTGTAGCAGACCTGAGGTAGATTTAATATTATTGGTTATGCAACTTAAAATTATTATATGATTTATGTATATATGTTAAATCATATGCATGTGGATAAAAATCATTAGATGCTCCTGTTTTACCAGATTCTAATAAATAAATATAATATGAGAAAATCTATTCCATATATTCGAATTAATTATTTTACTCTGCGTATATATATATATATATATATATATATATATATATATATATATATATATATATATATATATATATTTAGTAGAAATGGTAATTAATAAAAAGTGAAGAAAGTGCCTATTACTGTTGTAGAGCAAATGTGCGTTTTATTTGTTATTACCGTATCTTTCTGTTAAGTTACATTACTGTTTCCTCTACCCGGCCGTTTTTTTTGGCCGTCTGTAGCTTCCTAAGTCTTTACAGAAATCCCTTCATAACGAACATTTATGTAAAAGACTTAGGAAGCTACAGACAGCAAAAGAAAAACGGCCGGGTAGCTGAAAAAATAATGTAACTTAACAGAAAGGTACGGTAATAAAAAATAAAACGTATATATATATATATATATATATATATATATATATATATATATATATATATATATATATATACACACACATATATATATATATATATATATATATATATATATATATATATATATACGACGAATCAATACTGGTGCTGTCAAAATTATCGCTATCGTATATATTTTTCTAAAGCTATGCATTGATAAAATACACAAGTATATTTCTCATGAGTATGTTTATTGTTCTTTTTTTCTATTTGATTTTCACATAAATTGTTGCTTAATTATATATATTTATATATGTATATATATATATATGTATTCATATATATATATATATATATATATATATATAGATATACGTTTATAAATATATTCATGCTGATTATTAATTACACTTAATTGGTATGATTAAGTAACAGGATGAACCCTAATGCTACATATAGTTTTTATAAATCTGTATTCTTGCGGACAATTTGCATGGATATAAAGCAAATTAAAACAAATATATGTGCTTATAATGCTTAAAATATATATGTATATACATATGTAAATATATATATATATGTATTTATTAGTAGTAAATTATATTTTATCAATTATATTTAACTCTTTGTGTATACCAAGCATGTTCCCTTAGAAGTTCAATATATTTTAAATATAACGGAGCAGTTATAATAGATTTACGTTTTAACTATAATCTAAAATCCGAATACATATTTTTCATGCAAAACAACACGTTTTAATTTCGAAACACTATTATATATTCGTTTCGTTATGCAGAACCCTACGGTTATTATTATATCAATACCGCAGTTTCCGGCTTTACGCTAGTCACCAGATTACAGAAATTAAATATCAGAGGAATATAATATAACTCACGATGTCTGCTGTAACAAACGCATGATTCTCGGTCTCTTATTAATTTTCTTTTTTCTTTGGTTTACAAAATTACACTGTCCTGAACTCCTTACTTTTAAGAAACTAGTTTTTATTTTTTCTGAAATGCATATGCATGCGAATGCCGGTATTGACATAATAATAGCCGACTGTTTCTGCCGACAGAAAACGGTTCTGTATAAATTGTATGAGAATCTTTACATATTTTGATCTCAGAATTGGCTTTAATCTTATTCTGTTATATATATATATATATATATATATATATATATATATATATATATATATATATATGAGTGTGTGGGGGTGTATCTGTGGGGGTGTCTGTGTGTCAATGTTTTGCCACAAAAATTTACTAAATTTGGAGTTATCTCTAAAAATCTATTTGTATACACATTTTATACGTGTAAAATTTTTATTGTAATCAGTTTTTCGCTCGGAATTTTCAATGCGCAAAATTACATTTATTACCAATTGAAATATTTCCTCGTACCTTTTATTAATTTTAAATACAGGATTGCTTATTTCACAATGCAAACATTGATTTCCGAACGATTCAAGAAACACAAATTTACAGTAGATATTATATTGGAAAAAAATCTCGCACACATGTTATTGCGATAACATATTAAGAAAGTCGAATACGGTGCTGTGTTGTATGTTTTCTTTCATGCGTGTTTCTTCATAGATTATATATAGATGTGTTTTAGAATGGTCGTTTCAATAGATATCGTGATATTATATAATAGGACTCATTAACAATCGTTACTTATATGTTATCGTAAGTAGCACGTAAAGACACAGTGCAATTATTTTTCGAGACATTTTCATGAGTTGACTTAGTATCCAAATTGCAATCTAGGTACGTATGCTGCTTTTTTTATTCTTCCTGATGTTGAAAAGTTGTGGCGTTGGAACATTAAGATATTAAAAACATTTCATAGTGCAATTTACAATCATGGCTGCTTTAGCGACATGATGTGTATGCTCCAAGCATGAAAAGGGAAAGTACTAACATTATTCATGAGGTGCATTATCTACTATAAACTCTGCATTTGTGACATTGAGAGAGAAATCATCTCCAATAAGTAAAGCTCTTTATTATTAAACTATAATTAAGTCATTCGTCTAATTATATGACACATAAAATTACCAATCTTTTCATGTCATGTATATATATATATATATATATATATATATATATATATATATATATATACATACATGCATTAAATAGGATTTACAATTTGTACCAGTAGCACGTATATGTAATATGTACATCTACGTATATGTATACATATGCATACACGTATATAATTAGACTGGCTCGATTTGAATTTTATTCATATATAGGGTGTATTTAGTGGTATCTAGTACTTGGTTTCAACGCTAAATATTTACGTGTCCGCAAAAATAGAGAAGTATAAGAGACTATCAGAGAATATACAATAATGATATGTAATTCTAAATAAAATAGTCAGCAATTAAAAAACTTAATAATTAAGTATAATTATATTATATTATGTACAGGCGATATTTGTTTAAAGTAAATTCAATTCGGACGTTTTACAATTTCGCAATTCAAACTGTATGTTAGTTTGAATATATATATATATATATATATATATATATATATATATATGTGTGTGTGTGTGGGTGTGTGTATGTGTGTGTGTTTGCATGTGTGTGTGTGTATAAAGTGCGTGTAAAGTGTGTGTGTGTGTGTAAAGTCTGTGTTCTACTTCTGCATGTGTGATCAGAATAATACGTTATACCTGTTTCGTAAACAATACTTGGATGAATAAAAACAGTTAGCCTGATGGTTTCCTATATACCACGGGATTTATTCAGCTTCATTGAATCAGATAAACAGAGCATAGGACATATATTCATATATATATATATATATATATACACATGAATATATATATATATGTGTGTGTGTGTGTGTGTGTATGGGTGTATGCGTGTTTGTGTGTTTGTGTATGCTTATATGTGTGCAAATCGATGTAAGACTCCCGCAAAATTGTGTAAGATTCAAATTATAATTTCAAGTTACTTTTTTTTTTTGCTTAAAGCCTTATTCATCTCATTGCTTTTTGTTTCATTCTGTATATAAACTTAGTTAATAAAGTTAGTTAATAAACTTAGTTCCTTAAGAACAATTATTATAATTTTTAATGCTATAATCTCTTGAACATCAAAAACTTTACTGTACAGAGTTCGTTATATTGACTGCTAACATCTGCGCCGAAACCAAGATTTATTGAAATCTTTTGCATTATTCAAACAGTTTTTCCTAGTATAAAGTTCTTAAGTCACCCAAATGACTTTTTACTTCATTTATGTTTCAGTTCTGTTTGCTTAATTCAACCCGCTACAACGTATTGGGAATTTCCAATAATTCACTTTGTTCAGTCTTTTTTTTTTTTTTTGCCTTAAAAATTTACAAGACGTTCTTGTCGTCAATATCGAGCCCTTTGTCTAAAGGAGCACAGACGTTCATGTTTTTTGCAATGTGTGACAGTTTGTGTTCTTTTTTCCATTTCATCCTTCGATTTTGAAACCAAATCTTGATTTGTCGCTCGGTGAGATTTAAAGCGTGTGCAATTTCGATACGTCTCCTTCGCGTTAAGTACTTGTTGTAATGGAACTCTTTCTCTAGCTCCAACGTCTGATGTCGGGTGTACGATGTCCTCGAACGCTTGGATTCTCCGTCAGGATCTGAGAAAAACATAAAGTAATAAAGTTTAGATTAATGGATGGTATTGTTTTTTCATTGATGCGAAATATACAAGGAGAATGCAAAACCAGAATAAATATACTTTTAATTTATATAAATATATAAAATATGGTGAGAAGTATGTCATAGATATATACAGGATAAATAGTATTATATTTGACAATATTTTTAACTGATACAGTAAGCGATTTTCTTTAAGTATTTTTTTTTTAAATCAAACAGATAAATTAATACCCAAAGCCTTAAACAGCTATGGAGAGTTACGTGTTTTTAAACAAATATATTGAATTTGGAAGAAATGTACACAATATGTATAAAGCAATCCGGGAGACACGATACAGTTGTTGTGAACCTCTAGCATACATACCCCAATCACAACTGCACATATGCATATTAGCTTTAAGGATATGTAAAACCATATGTGTTGCGTACAAATTAAGAAAGTTTTAATGCATATTAAATAGCGAAAGAAGAGACTGATGGGGGATGAACAACAATAGTTATATTGAGCTTTTAGCATTGCTACAAAGGTGCATACACGCTAATTGTCTTACATTCTGAGCAAGGAGGGATATAACGTTACATATTAGTTAATTGCCTTTAGTTCCGTACAATGGCGGATATGCGAAAAATTGGAAAATCTACTACAGTGTAGTAAATAATGGCAATCAACAATTCTCCCACTATCCAACAATCATGAGGTTGTTTCCTCAGCAGCCGACAAGGCTAACATGCTTGCCAGTCAGTTCGCCTCCAACTCATCACTGGGCCTTGCAAACCACCCCCTCTCTGACTTCCTTCGCGGACAGACGCCACACTAGACGATCTGGAAATCACCCCATCTCAGGTGCATGCCATTATAAAAAATCTTGACACATCAAAAGCATGTGGACCTGATCTCATCCCGGCTGTGCTATAAAAAAGGTGATCTGCCGAAGTAGCGCCGTTTCTCTCCAAACTTTACTGACAATGCCTTAAGGAATATTGCTGCCCTGCCTGCTGGAAAACTACTCTTGTGGTAGCAGTTTGCAAGAATACTGGTGGAAGAACTTACCCAGTAAATTACCACCCCATTTGCCTCCTCCCACTTTTCTCCAAACTATTTGGTCCATTATTAACCAATCCCTAGTCCATTACCTTTCAGATGCTAAAATTCTGACTGACCAACAATACGGATTAAGGCAAGCCCGTTCCACAGCAGACATCCTCACTGTAATCTCTGAACGTATATACCATTCACTTGACAAAGCAGGGGGGGTAGACCGGTAGCTCTAGATATATCTAAGGCTTTTGACAGGTTATGACACGAAGGTCTTCTCAGGAAAATCAGATCATACGGTATCACTGGATGAATCTTTATTATAATTAAATCCTTCTTAGATAAGAGAAAAATGCAGGTTATCATCGATGGTCGTACATTCAAACAATATCATATAAATACTGGAGTTCCTCAAGGGTCTATCCTTGGACCTCTATTATTTATAATATTCATAAATGAACTCCCTGACAAAATTGTCTGTGAGATGGGTATATTTGCTGATGACACCAATTTCTATAACCGACACGACAGGAAAACAAATGAACACATATCTAGAGAAATGGCAAAACACTAGAGGATGACCTCCGATCTGTAGTGGAATGGGGGGGGGCAAAAATGGATGGTCACATTCAATGCTGCTAAGACGAAACTTGTTTCCTTCAATAATTACAAGAAACCTTCTCTAGCACCAATAGCAAAGGCCAAAGCTTCTTTATCTAAAAGCACATCCTTTAAATTCCTCGGCCTAACGTTCACAGGAAACATGAGTTGGAAAAAAGTACATTGAGAGCATTGCTAAAAACGATGCGAAAACGGTAGGATCTCTCTATCGTGCTAGAAACCTGCTAACGCCCGAAAGTATCATGTACCTCTATAAGGCCCCCATTCACCCATGTATGGAGTATTGTTGTCATATTTGGGCTGGTGCATCTGCTACTAGTCCCTCACTCATAGACGGGTTTCAAAAGAGAGTCGCCACCCTAATATGTCCTGAACTGTCATCTAAGCTTTAGCCTCTGTCCCATCGACGTAATGTAGCATCACTCTGCCTGCTCTACAAGTATTTCAATGGTTAATGCTCTGACAAACTGCACACATGTGCCCCCTCGACGTATGTATCCCCGGGAAAGCGGGCAGACAGCAAAATCCCACCCCTTCACAGTTGAGATCCCTAGATGTAAGAGAGTCTTCTACTCCAGTAGTTTCTTCCCCAGAGCCGCTGGACTTTGGAATTCCCTTTCGAGTTCCTGCTTCCCCAACTGTACAGCAATGCAGAACTTCAAATGTAACGTGAACCGACATCTTACTGCCCGACTCCCCACATAGTACCACTGTAGTGTATGTTTCTCATAGTAGCCCCCTACAGCAAAGTGCTAATGTGTCTTCTTTGGGGTGAAATTGCAATAAAAAAACATCAATATGTGTGACGAATTGCAAAAGAAGTGAAAACAATTGCTCTTAAAGTTTGAGTCGAACCGAAGAAAAATCCCCCGATGTTCTTGTATGAGATAGCGGGTGAATATCTAGTATCCGCTTCAATGCTCCCTCTTCACACATAGGTAACTGGAAAAACGTTAAAGTGTTTACAACTCCAAAGCCTATCCAATGATTTAATCCAGAAAACAACTAAAATCTTACAGTGACTTTGGGCCCTATCTTGAAATGTGAAATATAATTAAAAAAAAACTATACTCGTTGTCCGAACATATTACGTACGCATATATGTTTGTCTGTGCTTTTTACAATCTGCGGGACATTACAAATATTTGTGTCTACTATCTTTCAGGAGATTCGTCATATAAAACTATGTATATACACATTATATGTGCTTTTCTCACAAGAACGTGACAGAGCATATACACACAAGGCATTAAACTATACATTTATTGGGATATATTTCCCATTTCTCTCTACAAACGCACCAGATATGCGATATTCGAAAGGGCGGCCATAAATGGCAGCTAAAATGGCTAGAGTTTAGACGAGCAGAGGACAAGAATGGACATCTTGATTTCATCTGAAGTGACTTTCTTTTCTTTCTATGGCCAACTAATTCTGCACGTGTCTATAACTTCTACTATACTATAAAATGAAAAAAATATAAATATTAGAGAATTTTATAAATGTATTTAAAAATTACGTCTATTAAATGACTAATGAAGCGAAACGCGTATCATATAAGATAAGAAGTAAACCAGAAAATCAACTGCTTAAGAGAAATCTAATCTATTTACAATCTCATGTAATGCAAACTGATAAATACTATACGCGCGCACATTTGCACCTGTGTTTACGATAGAAATTGGAAACCATATAACAAATAAAATAAACATGCAAAGGTTAGACCAACATTTTAAGTAATATATATACATATATATATATATATATATATATATATATATATATATATATATATATATATATATATATATATCCGAGAGGCGGTAGCACTTTCTATATAGGGATGGCCCGTACACGCCTATATTCGCCTACAAAACAAAACTATCCAAATCTCAACTAAAATCAACTTATAAGTTTCAAAAAGCACATATTCTTACAGAGAAGCGTCTTACGAATCCAGCGAGGGTACAAAAATGGCCAATTGTTCTTCTTTCTTCTTCTGCTTTCTTCTTTCTTTTGAGGCGATGTATCTCGGTGTACGAACGGTCTCTAACAACAGTTCAAGCATCAATCGACTGCTCTTTACACGGAGAAGTGCAGTGACCCATCGCTTTTTAGCTAACTCCATAATTAAATAAGATTACGTGTAATAACAAGTTTTAAACACTATATACCCAATGTAGACGGACCACTTGTAACACGGAACTTCTCTCCTCAAACTTCTCAAAAGGGGCAGCTCCAAATAATACACCGGATGCTCACAGATGTTCCAGTTTGCCAGTGACCTATATTTCTTGGACGCTGAATATTTGAGGTGAACGTTAAGGTTTTTTCTTTAAACAATAACCCACCAGCGTTAATGAAACCACGAAATCTTTACCTCAGTTGATCAAAATTGTTATAAGAGTAACCTATCAGCAAGTACGACGTCAAAAAACAATGTTATAAAAACAAATAATTCTTCAGATTTTGGACTGTAAAATATGTGCAAAATGTCAATGCTGTGACCAAGATTCGAACCTAGGTTAGCACGGCCACAACGTGGGGTCCTAACCTCTAGACGATCACGGCTAACACTGACGTCTGTCGCTCTTGGCAGAAAGACACATCATTACTGTCAAACTATTGAAAAATAAGGAGGAAACTTGAAATTCTCACGCATGCGCAAAAATACACTATAGCAACCATTGTTAAATGCAGCTGAATCTCTTCACTCGCTAAGAAAAGTAGATCAGACCAGTTCTTCTAAGAACTCACCAAACGCCAAAGGAAATAAGTTAAATTAACCGCAAAAGAAACTGCAAGAAAGTCATCTTCTAAGAACTCACTGGAAGCTGACCAAAAAGAATCAAAATCCAAGCCCTAGCCACAAAAATAACTAGATATTGTGGCTACTATACACAATCTACTAATAAAAACAAGTAAGGTTTCTAAAATAAACTACAATAAATTAACCAAGTAACCTCACACTGTCACTGATTAGGACTTCATATAAAGATAACAACTACACTATTGGTGTATATAACGTTCCACACTTTAACTATTGGTGACGGGGCAGTATCTCAATTCTACGAGAGTTGTCTTGTTATAAGATAAGTGACATTATAGTAAGATACACATAAGTGTTATATGTTTACATTTAATAAAAAATGACAAAGTCAGCACGTAGTAAAAAAGCTCAGAGAAATATAGACTATGAAAAAAACAAAGTCAAGGTATTATCTGAGCAAAAAGAATACTATCAGTAAAATGCTAAAATAATACAAATTAAATATCATGCAAATCCTGAGGCAAAGAAGCCTGTCTCACGTGCTGACTCAAAAGCACGGTATAACAGGGATCCCGAGGGAAAAATAACTGCCTCACGTGCTCTTTATAACAAAGAACCAGAAAAAAAGAAGGCTGCCTCACGTGCTGACTCAAAAGCACGGTATAACAGGGATTCCGAGGGACAAAAAGCTGCCTCACGTGCTCTTTATAACAAAGAACCACAAAAAAGAAGGCTGCCTCACGTGCTGACTCAAAAGCACGGTATAACAGGGATCCCAAGGGGGAAAAAAGCTGCCTCATGCACAAACTATTATAAATATTAATATCAAAAACTGACAAATCTTTGCCAAAACGCCAAAGAATGAACCAAGAAAAGTTTAATAGTGAAGGTATGAACATTTTTGAACTTTATAATACTCTAACTGTTTAATCAGAGAGGCGGTAGCACTCTCAATGTAATATAGAACCGATGGAGGACCAAGAAGCAACTCATAAGGCCCAAAACCCAAAGACCTAAAATCCAGCAGGAAGCGACCTGCTACTAATGGAGGCGGCAATGAGCCGCCTCCTAAAAAAGACAATACTACCATGAATCTAAGTTTAAAAATAAGACTGTAAGTAAAAATACTAATTAACAAGAATAAAAAAGCATTGGAAATGCAAAAGGATATAGGGATGGTATGCCAAAAAGTATACAAACAAGATAGCTATGAATGGCTAGGCACATGGAAATAGAATTGCATCCAAAGTATAGCCCTATAGCTTTTTACAACCGTAATGATGGCACGGAATGAAGATGTACTTTGTAATAAACTAATGATTATACTCGATTTAACTTTTGTTATTATGATGTTAGTAGAATTGTATGTAGTAATTTCGCATTTGAAGTTTTGCGATTAAATTAAAAGTATACAATATTCTTGGTTTTCATGATATTCATGTTTACGAAAGTATTGACTACAAAGTTATTGAACGTAAAAACATCTTTCATTGTTAATCACATGTGTGTATTATTTCTATAATCTACATCATATATATATATATATATATATATGTGCGTGTGTGTGGGTGTGTACAAATATGTATATACAATGGAGAAATAGGTGGCTTGTTACTTTTAATGCATCTAAAACCAAACTGTTATGTTTACATAATCAACGCTTTGATCCCCATCTGGCTCAATTGAAATGAATTGCTCTGATCTTGGGGAGCTTTCATGTTTTGACAAGCTTCTGTGTTTGCCCTTTAGTCCTGATCTTAAATAGACCTCATACATTAAATCCGTTGCCAAGCCAACTGGTAAATCGTGGGATCCTTCCATCGATCCAGTAGATATTTCACTGCTGAAGCACTTCTCTCTATATAAGAGCAGGGTACGTCCAATGATTGAGTACTCTTACCACCTCTGGGCAGGAGCTGCTAGAAAGGACTTATTCCGCCTTGATTGAATTCAAAATAGATTTCGTAGCCTCCTAGGGGATGCCTTTTTCTCTTCCCTGCAGCCTCTTTCCTACGGAAGGCATGTTGCGAGCATATCTCTGCTTTATCGTAATTTTCATGGCAAGTGCTCAACTGAGTTCCGATCTATGGCCCCTCCTCGCCAAACTATCACAAGAAACATGCGTCTAGTCGAAAAAAATATCAACAATTTCCCCCATAATTTATCTGTGCCTAAACCTAAACGTAGATTCCATGAACAAAGCTTCTTTCTTAGAACTCACGCCTATGGAATTGTCTTCCGTTTCCTGCTTTCCAGCTGATTACAATAGAAATATCTTCAAGTCTAACTTAAACAAGTTTTTGATGAGCCTATCAATATAATTTAATAAATTTACCGAATTTCCATTATTAACAATTACTATATAGTCCAATTTCTACTGTACACTTTATAACCTTTATCCTCGAGTGACCTCTTGCCCCTGATAAGTGGGGATGCCTATGTAAAAAAAATGCATTATAACATAATTAATGTAATTATATTGCGCAAAAACGCATATATATATATATATATATATATATATATATATATATATATATATATATATATATATATATACACATACTTATATCTATACATGAACACACACACACACACACATATATATATACATACATATATATATATATATATATATATATATATATATATATATGTATATATCCGCGTATTACGGTTCATCTCCAATAACCTTATAGAAGTCTGTAGCATATTTCCATTGTATGGACGCCCAGCGCGAACGGACACCCCACGAGGTCATTATACCATTATTAGAAGGAGCATATAATACACTTCGATTCTAGCAAGAAACCAAAAAGGTGCATTTTAGTTTAATGTACGGCCCAAAAAGCAATATCATTTATTTGTATTTAAATTTTGTTTTAGAGTGCCTCTCTTGTGATCGGGAGATCCTATTTATTAATAAGAAAGATAGAAGATGATAACATTCTACGAACATTCAATTAGAGTCTCTATATACTAATTTAATGTTCATAATATGTCATAACCTTATATCCATTTTTTTTTAATAAATAGGACTTACCGATCGAATAATTTACATATATATATATATATATATATATATATATGTAAATTACATATATATATATATATATATACATATATATATATATATCCATATATATATATATATATATATATGGATGATGTTAAAACATTGTTAATTTACTACTTGCATTGCATCAGCCGTAAAGCTCAATGGCTGGAGGCCTCGACTGTTGTCGGGGCTGTCGGATTTTCATGCTGGGTTAAGGTAGTTGCTTTTCTAACCTCACTGATGAGCTGTGATAGAGAAAAACAGCACTGTATGTTGATTATATATATATATATATATATATATATATAATTTAAAGGGGATTAGAACAATAGTCTAAAGAGCTGAGTGTATTTTAATGTAACAGTGAAATTACTAGTTTAATTAAAATACAGGAAATAGAAAGTGCTCGTTGTAATTTAGATATATAATAAGCTCGATAGTTAAATGTCCTAGAGCTAATTCA
Source organism: Euprymna scolopes (assembly GCF_053919585.1). NCBI lineage: Eukaryota > Metazoa > Mollusca > Cephalopoda > Sepiida > Sepiolidae > Euprymna > Euprymna scolopes. Next base: position 102,358,256 of record NC_136490.1, read on the forward strand.
ATATTAAGTAATGTGATTTATAATTTAAAATTTAAAAATTTAAAAATCAAATTTTAATTAAATTAAAAATCAGTGTTGTTGTTCCTTCTTATGAAACTGATTTTTAATTTAATTAAAATTTGATTTTTAAATTTTAAAATTTTGTTAAATTTTTAAATTTTAAATTATAAATCACATTACTTAATATATATATATATATATATATAGATATATATATACCCTATTCAAAAAATTTCGCCTTTTATACAAAACGAAGGAGTGGGTGTGTGTGAAACTATATCAACCTACAAAGCCACAGGCGCAAAATTCTACTTTTCATTGAAGGTACTTGTTTTGCCGGTGCTTCAGCGTTGACTGTAAGTCATGTCAGGAAAGGATAATGTATTTCAAAAAATTAAGTAATTATAGCCAAATGTTAATGAATAATGTAACATTAAATGCAGTTTTTAGGAAATCAACCTTCGCCAGAATTAGAACAATTAAAACGTTTTCTTTTTCTCTAATATATTTTTTTCTAATGTATTTGTTCGAGGTACAAAAATCCTAATTGTCCTATCTCCCTTTATTCTCTGCGCACTTTCACGTCAATCAAAAAATTTTTAATCAGAACCGCCAAAATGTTTTCCCGAACAAAAAAATAAGAACTAAGATATCAGTCGCTGTTTGTCCTTTACAATGCATAAGACTTTGATCGCTGCACCTTCTCATAAAAATGTCAATGAAATAGTTCAATTAGATTGGATTAATAGTTCCCGAGAAATTCGCAGCGAACATGTAGAAAAATGACAGACATGCATGTTTAGAGAAATATAATATAGATGTCTAAATTCTGACAGACACATCCCGAAGTGACCATTGAATACCTTGTACAACTAAACAAATATGTGCACGTATATAGAGTTATTCAATTAAAGTGAATTTATGCTTAGATTGTATTTGTTTTGAACAAAAAGTTTTACATTGCAAATTTCTCGCTTATTTAAATGCATTTTACGACAAAGTTTAGTCGTCTTATAATTGGAAATAATGTTTTTGTTAATTTTCTTTTAAGGGTTCTCTATGTCTTTACTGCCTTCGTTTAGAATTGAATTCAATGCATGTTTGCACTTTGTTTGAGAAGCTATTTGCATATGTCGGTACGCAATAGACATACATATGGATCTTTATCTTTAAGTGATTGCCCATACACGACCCAACACGACTACGGTGATCTACAATTATCTGGCATATGCTTAAAGATCCAGTAGCTTTGTGTATATATTAAAAGAAACAATTACGACATAAACGTATCTCCGAGATAAAGAGAAAAAAAATGGCAGAAAAGGTTTCTTTTTCTTTTTGTTTTATTTTAAAGTATCATTTGGAGGAAGTTGATTGTTGGCCTTCAAGCGTCGAGTCCCGAACACAATTGTTATACTGGAGAGAAACTTGTTTTCGTAATCTGTTGATAAGCAAGAACGTTGTAACCGAAAGCTGGGAAGTTGTGGAAATAATCGACAATGATAGATTAGGACATCGACATCGGCGAGAAGCAAGACAAAAATACACGTTCTTCTTTAAATTTATTTCGAGAACTTGGTTTTGGTTGATCATTAAAATTCAAGTGGACTGTCATCTGTTGATGAAGGTCCCAGAGCGAGAAGAAAAACCGACCTGCTAAGGATTTCATTTAAATAGAACATCTATACAGGCAGACATATATGTATGGGTACACACACACACATATATACATACATATATATATATATATATATATATATATATATAGGGGGGCGTTGTGTGAGAGACTAAGGGAATGAATAAAGAAAAGTGTATAAGAAGAAAGGTAAAACACTTGAAACACGTAATTTTTTATCGGTGTTATTCGATGCTTTAAAAATAGATGTAAAAAGGCTGCACACGCGATATATATGCAATCTAAAAAGAAACTTGTTTTACAAATTGTGGTTGAATACGTATTCTAAGTTAGAAAGACAATCAACGAGAATTTAAAACAAAGTACAAGTGAACTCGTTTACTTTATTTTACTTAAAGGATTCACCGTTTATCAATGTAAAAAGACCACAGGAATCGAAAGGTTAATGCATTTCAATTAGTTTTTGAGACAACACCGTAAATATCTGAAATAGTGGAACTTGAAAAGTGCTTTGTAATAACAAAGGAGTCAGTTTAAGAGGAGCTTATTCATGTTAGGCTTGGAGATGGGCCTGTAATAATCAGCTATGAAGCAGCTTTGCGTTATTGTGTTGTTGAACGGTCAGTTCTAAGTAACTAATTTTGCTCATGGAATTTATACTTCGTTTAAGACACAAGAAGATAATGAACGGACTTGTTAGGAGTTGTAAAAAGAGGAGTTCAGTCTGTGATTATATTCCCGGGGTATGGAATTTGAATAGGCGTCCGTTTGATCACCTGCATCGACATTAAGAATATGGATGATGTAGACATTCTACGTGCCTATTGCGATAAATAAAAAAGAGGAGGCAGGTATTTAATTATTGAATACATGTATATATATATGTGCGTGTGTGTGTATGAATATATATATATAGATATATACATATATATGTATATGTACATATGGGCATGTATATATATACATATAGACATACATATATGTATATATACATATATACATGTCTATATGTATATATATTTACATACATATCGACATGTATATATGTATATATTTATATACATATCGACACGTATATACATATATGTGTGGGTGTGTGTGTGTGTGTATTTAACATCAAAATTTAATTATTAAATGAAAATAAGATTGGTGTAATCTCCAATTCTTCAATTACGTTGACTACATTTTTCTTCAAATACTTTAATAAAACAGAAAACTAGAACTGTAGTTTAGAACTAGGTTAAGGTAGCAGTTACACAGGATCAGTTGCGTCTTAGCATTTCTTGGAAATACTAAATTCACTAGCAAAACGCTGCTGACGGTATACTTCTGTAAGGAACGATTAGTATATTAGTGTATATTGTTTGTGATTGTTTGCTTTTTTGGCGATTGCCATTCGTCTACGTCGCTTAGTATTCCCAACAAGCCACGCTTTTAATGACTAATTGCAACGTTACTTAACTCCCATAATTTAAGGAGAATCTATGTTACCTGAGGTGGAATAATTGCTGTTGTCTATTCATACAATTTGTGCTGGAGTTTCATGATAGCATTTTTATTTTTGTTTAAATAACTGTATCTTTCATATGACATTATGTAAGACCTCCTTTATGATGATCAGCCTAAACGACGACCCACACTATATTTTTTGTGAAAAATCCAACAGACCGATAAAAATGTTTTATCAAAATTGAATGCAACATATTCTTACATAGATGTATGGCTTTACATAAAATTGACACATAACAAATATAAATGCAATTCATCACGACAAGTGCAAAAAAAAATTTACTATATATTAATGAATCGACGTTTATTTTCTAAAACAATTATCCCATATGCATATTAAATTGCAAACAAATGAATAACAAAACAAGTTCTGGAACTGGGTTATTTGGAAATTATTTTCTTTGGAGCCTTTTTCAATCAGAAGGTTGGTAAGAAGGATATACACATAACATTACGGTATTTTTTTTTACTTATATATAGTTGAATACGCTCAAATATAATTATTGTTAATAACTAAAATAAATAAATACCAGAAATTATACACATGATATATCTACTTATACGAAAACGCAGTGTGCGTGTAAGTGAGAGAGAGAGAGATTGTGTGTGTGTGTGTGTGTGTGTGTGTGTGTGTGTGTGTGTTAGTGAGTTCGTTTCTCATTGAGTTCGGAAAGTTTCAACTGAAAATTCACACAAATATACTTGCTGTGTATTAAAGTGTTCTTAGATATGTTTCGTACGGGATTGATTTTTAATACTATCGACAATCGTTATTCTATAATAGAAAACACTGATTAAAGAAAGTACAGTAAGATTTTGAACAGTTATCACTTTCTAAAGCCTAAGCTTATAAGTGCTTTTGAGAATTGTTTACATCTCGCAAGCAACATGTGTCCAGCGTATTAAAATGACTTCGTTGAAATGTTTCTCTTTACAGCTCAATTGTACCATGGCACTTGATTTTGAATTTTAAACTTCCATTCAAGATATAATATACACATTATTTTATAAATTCAACCACACGTTCTATACAGTGCGATGTAGTTTATAATGTACTTTGGAACAAGGCATGCGAATTCTTTCCTTATGCACTTGGATGAGTCCCCAACTAGAGACAGTCAATCGATGTTATTAAAACTTGCTTTTTAACTGTTTTCGATTCTAATATTTGTATGAACCAAATAATATGTTAATCTTTATTCAATGCCGTCTAATATAATGTTGTCCTGCCTATCCCTTCCGTTGCTTCTTGCAAGTATCTTCTAGACTCAGAGGTAGAGCTTGGGACTATCTCTGTGTGTATTGTTCGCAAATAATTGGCGGCAGAATATTTGTCAATATGTTTGTATATATATATATATATATATTACTAAAAATCGAAACTTTGCATAACCATACACACTTAATAAAATAACGAAAAGAAAAAGATGTAAGATTTCAAAATATTATCTAGCAGACTACTGGCCAGGAATATTTAAGCTATAGTAATATAAGTTGTGGAATGCCAGCGCGTAATTGAGTCTACAATATGAAGTCCGAAGTAGGGAATAATTGAAGAGATAAAATGAACTGATAATAAAATCGTTGTATGGCTTGCTTCTCGCTCTTCCACGCACACTTAAAAAGACCCTGCGGTGAAAGATATGAATCAGCTGAAATGCAATATACAACCGGATAATACCGACTAAATCTTCTTAGAATTCCCTAGTCTTTCATTTCTTATACGAATCTGATACGTTCTGTAATAAGGTTCGAGAGCCAAAGTTTTACGCATTTACGACATGCATTGCATTACTTTGTGTGATTTTGCCTTTATCTATTTATCAGAAGGTAGCTTTCCTCGCAATGCATGCGCACAGGAGATGAAAAATGAATATCTATGAAGTCGTACTGGATATTTATTTACGCGTACTCTTTTATACGTATATATATATATATATATATATATATATATATATATATATATATATACATATATATATATATATGTATAAGGAATGAAAAAAATATACCAGCGGTGGTTGACGTTATATTTAACCCCTAGCATAGGGAAAATAATAATCAAAGAGCAAGGTATCAGGGTGGATCCTGGCTAGCCTTTTTTTTTTTTTTTTTCTTTGAATTTTCAGGAAAATGAGTAGTTTCGCAGAAGAAAAAAAAAAGGGGGAAAAAAAATAAATAATAATGTACATATTTATTTTAATGCATTTTAAAAGTGTATATATAGACATCAAACAACCTTGCCATACCCACACATATTCGTCGTTTCCCGACATGGGTTGGATTTTTTCGCACGATCTATTACTTTTTCTTTTATCACATTTTTATTTCAATTATCCTGAAGATGTCCTCTGAAACAGGGACGAAACGTTGATTTTTTAATAATTTCATTCGGTTTTTTCTATTTTTTCTTTAAACACACACACATATATATATATATATATATATATATATATATATATATATACAAATCTATATGCATATACATATACACACACATATATATATATATATATATATATATATATATATATATATATATATATATATATATATATATATATATATATATATAAGGCATTTTATGTGTGTATGTGAACCGGCTCCTTCTGTGTAATTTTGAAATGGCTGGGCCGATTTTATTTTTCGCATTAATTAATTAAACTTTAATTCAAATGATTACATAAACATATTTTTATTAAATCAACAAGAATGGTATATACAGTGCAATGCAGACTAAAATATGTTGTGGACTATGTAACCGTGTGGAAGCATGTGAAACGTTTTCTAGTGAATCACAGTGAATCCCTGACGACAGAAGGCAATCAACTGATTTCATTTAAAACATGGTTTATTTCACAGATTTGGGAGCCAATAAAACTACTGGAAGTGTAGATTATGTTCTAATACTCCTTTAATCCCAAGCAACCGCTGGTCTCCGTATATATATATATATATATATATATATATATATATATATATATATATATATATATATATATATATATATATATATATAAATATATGGGGGAGTGTATATACATATATAGGTATATATAAGAGTAAATAGTAGTCTGATTGAAGTATTGCTGATGAAGGAATATATGAAAGCTTTAAAAACCAAAGGCAATGCGGAAGGGACCGGAATCATGAGAGTAAAGAAAGGAAAAGCAAACAAACAAATAGACGGCATTTTGAGTACAGAAATGTCTAACTGTTTATTCATCTATCCATACAACCAACGTACTTTTTATACAATGGGCATACCAACAACTTAGTTGCAAAATAATTATACAACGAGGCGAGGAATGATAGATGAATAAACAGTTATACATTTATCTACCTAAACATACCCCCTTACTTGTTTGTGTGTTTTTCTTTTCTTTAATATCATGATTCCGGTCCTTTCCGCATAAGTTTTTGCTTTTAAATATTCCATATATATATATATATATATATATATATATATATATATATATATATATATATGCATGTACACAAAATACAAAAATAAATAAACGTTCCAACTTTTATCTATCCATCTTTTATTTGTCGACGTCCAGAAATATAGAAAAAATTGTTCACTTACAAAAATAATTTGTGCGCATACATTGTTCCTATCAATTTCTGATATGACGAAAAGAAACTGGAATAATGTATATATAATTGTTAAGTCCTAACCATTAAATCTTCATTAAAATTGCTTTATCGACAGTTCACAAATAACATTTTTTAAAGAAAGGACATTTACACTATAAATATCAGGCATTAGAGACGAACTTAGAACAGGGGCAAGTTTATCAATTAATGGTTGTTAACCAATGCATTGTTTTTACTATTTAGTTTAAAAGTAATATAAATTCCATTTAAGCTTTTAGAAATATTGTCAGAATTTTCAAAATGAATATGATTTAGTATAATAAATTATATGCATCTATTATAAATTAACGTTGTTTAATAAGCCATTATAGCAATGTAGACTTAGGTATGAGGATTAATTTTGTTTTTACTGTTGCGAATAAAAAAAGTAAATTTCGCCGGTCATAGGATTAGCTGACCAAACTGTGGTGAGATGAAAACAGCTGAAGGTAGCAATTGCTGTGGATATAGTTGTAGCATTCGACATTCCATTCTCGTCGCGGTTAATCTTACAAAGGTCCGGGGAATAATTGACCGAAAGTTCATGATAGCAACTAGAAGATGAAATAAATAATTTAATTAAAAATTGTATAATTTACTTTTCTCCAAAATAACTGCAAACTAATGCAATGATAATAACCTACTCTTAAATTACAACTAAAACAATGTAATCATAATAACCACTATTAAACACAATTAAATACGCGTAATTAAAGTTCCTGTGAGGAAAATATTTAAATAGCATTTAAAAAAATAATAACCATAACAATACATTGTGTTATAATAATAATAATAATAATAATAATAATAAATAAAAAATTATATTACACAATATATATATATATATGTGTGTGTGTGTATGTGTGTGTATGTGTGTGTGCGTGCACTTTACACGGTTAATCGCATAAAATGTAAATAAAAAGGTTAGAATGTACAAGGGATAAATAAACTTTAGCGTCTACACCATCGATTCTCCCCTTTTGTGTATTTACCTATCTTTCTATCTTTCTTTCTCGTTAAACCACACTCAAATAAAAATTAAAATCATTCCCCTCCATTTCCATAATCAATCCATTCAAGCGTACAGGTCGCTTGAGCTAGTTAGACCAAGCTTTTTCCTCGAATAGGAAGACTAAACAATCAAATTCTCCAATGTATTATATTTGTAGGTGTAAATAATCGCTTTCCAAATAATAATGTTATTATTTCAGCACTGTCACTAAAAAAAAAGAAAAAGGGAAAATAAAATGAAAATAAAATAAAATGGCATACAATAAATAAACTAAAATAAAATGAAAATTATATAAATAGCAAACTTTAAAAAAACAAAAATCTTACAATAATTACAACAATAATTCCAATTGATCAATAATGCTACACATACCCATCCTTATATTTTCTGCAGAATACTGAACAGCCAGCATTATTCCATCCTTCCATTTAGCTTGGTTTGACTAAATCTGTACCGCCCACTATTTGTAAAAATGGTTTCCCCGAAATATATCATGGAACATTATCACACACCGTAGGCCTCTTCAAGTAAGACACATTGATATATAACACAATTGGATAAATATATATAGAGAGAGCGGGATATATATATATATATATATATATATATATATATATATATATATATATATATATATATATATATATATATATATATATATATATATATATGGGGGTGTTGGCGGGTGTGTATACATACGTATAGGTATTTACATATAGATTTGCAAATTGACTTGTTTTCGTATTTCTTACTCGACAAGGACTACATTCAATTCCTCGCATTTTGATATCCTTCTAAATTTCTTCTATATGCATATCTCACATAATGGTTCAATCAAACTACAACTCTTTAATATATATATATATATATATATATATATATATATATATATATATATATATACATATATATATATATGGTAGTGTGCAATAATTTACACCCTGTTAAAAATAAATAATTCTATGAGAAAGTGAATGATAATGTCGTGGTTCTGCTGCATTTCACACGTGTTTCCGATATAGATTCATGTACAAACGAGTAGCAAAGCAGTAGATATCGGCATCATTATCTGATAATATGATGAAGCACAATTCCATTAATCAGCGCCATATAAATTTCTTCGTCGGGATTTCTCTTGTGATAAACCAATTTCGAGTAAACTTTCCTAGGCAAACATACTCCCATTGCTTGAACTCATGTGACTAATTCTTCGTTGTGTACCTCAACGAATCGGTCAGTTGTAACAATCCCCAGAACATTGCATAATTGAAACGCTATATTAGACTAGATTTAATGCTATCTGACATTAATATTCCTTACTGTGGCAGTCAATACACTCCTCTCGATAAATCCGGTAGTATTAACCATTATTGTATATACCAGATTCAATTTACTTCCGGCAACTTTGAAAATCCGCTAAGAGTTACACATCAATTTCTATTCTAAGGAATAAAGCAGCAAATTATCTGTCACCAACAACCAGCTTTAAAAAAAGGAACCGGATGAATCGGCCTTTTTTACCGCGCTATAGACATCAGGTGTTGATAGCGAAATATCTTTACCAGTTAATCAACCATTTTAAGCTGTTATCGGACATAAAGAATAACAGAAACTTCGACGCACCTAATAAAAGCCAGAAGTCGCCGACCTGTCAACAAGTCTTATCACTTGTTGAGACATCCTATGGAGGTAAGAACAAAATCGGTATCAGGTTCAATAATGCCGGATGTTTTCGGAAGAGAAATAAAGATTGTGCGTTTTTAAAATAGGAGACGTAGAAAAGCATGACTTTGAAGTTTGGTACGAACAGAGTAAGCTTTTTGTTGTTGGTTGGTCCGCGGAGTAAAAATTATCAATGACACAACGAGTCGATACTATATACACGGATAGGCATGGTCTCGAATTTCTACCATCTACCAGAAAATTAAAACAATTTCGGTGTTATGTATCGAATTTAGTTAAAAATGGCACCGATATAATGTCACCGGAAAAAAGGTCAGACTACATATGGCACCGGTAGGAATGACACCGGAAAAATTGCAAAAACGAATAAATAGGTAAAAATGGAACGTTGACTACGAGAAAAGCAGGAACGCTCGAGAAGTGTGAGAAGTTCGGGCTAAGTTATCATCGTTCTAGTTTTAAATAGGATTAATCCCCATCACCCCCACCCAAATGAAATTAATATTTTTTTTAATAGAAATATGCTCAGGTTTGTGTGGTGCTATAAATGTTTAGGCACTAATCACGGTTAACGTAAAAATATATAATGGTTTCAGCTAGTTTAGCAGATTCTTTTAGCGAGCCAGTGGTTCTTTAGGGAGGGAGAGATAAGAAATATAAAACTGTATTGCTTTAATATCAACTCTCTTTTTTTCTCTATTCTTTTAGCTATTCATCATAATTTATAACTCTAGGAAATCATTGCCCCAGCACAAGCGGAAAGGCCGGGCATATCAAATTAAAAGTAGTATCTTTGATATGATAGGGTCATGTCTGAAATGATTGTTCTATTTAGAGGTCACTTGAAATATGATACTTGAGTTTTGCGTTTTAAACTTTAATTCAAACCATTATATAAAAAATAAACGAGCAAGTTTTCTCTGATTCTCTTTCCTCTGATACTGAGCATGTAGGGCAATGGGGAAAGATGTGACTGGTAAATTTAATGCATCTAAGACCAAAATTGTATGTTTCCATCATAAACGCACTAATCCCTGGCTGGCATCAATTGAACTGAATGGCTCTCATCTTGAGGAGTTTTCATGTTTTGACAAACTTCTGGGATTGACTTACTCTTGAACTGAGAGAGAACACGTACATCAAATCCGTTGCGAGGGCTGCTGGAAAAATAGTGGGATTGTTCTACCGTTCCGCAAAAAAGCAGCTTATCCTGACTTGTTCAAAATAGATTTCGTAGCCTAGTGGGGGATGCCGCTTTCTCTTCCTTGGGCGCTCGTTTACACAGAAGAGACGTCGCGAGCTTGTCTCTGCTTTATTAGTATTTTATGGCAAGTACCCGCCTGAGCTCCAATCTATGGTCCACCCTAAACTGACTTTCATGAGAAGCACTCTTTTATCTGAAAACACTGTCAATAATGTTCTCCGCTTTTTATCTGTGCCTAAAGCCTAAATGTAGATTCCATGAGCAAAGCTTCTTTCTTAGAACTGAACGCCCGTTGAACTCTGTTTCGTTATTCTGCTTTCCAACGGAATACAATATGGTTACCTTCGAGTTCAACGTGAGCAAATTCGTGATGAGTCATCACCTTAAGTAATGAAATTTACCAAAGTTCCGCTAATAACGGTGACAGATATGCTCCCCTTGACCACTGAACATTCATTAACCTTTATCCTCGAGTGGCATCCGGACAGTGGTGAGTGGGAACTCTTTCGTAAAAAAAAAAAAAATTACAAAACGGTTTCAAAGGTGAACAACAACAACAAAAACACACACACACACACACTGAGAATTTCATAAATTAACAAACCAAAAGCGTAAACTATTAAAATTTAGCAGCATACGGTATTTGGTCAGATTTTTTCTGATATTAAACTCCATCAGTAATATAAATTCCAATGAGATTTTCCATTGCCCAATGTATTATATTTGTAGGTGTAAATGATCCCTTTCCAAATAATAATGTTATTATTTCAGCACTGTCACTAACTTTTATTGGGTGGATTTCTACCAGTAATTTGCTTTATTTTTATTATTAAATCATTTTCAGGACTCGAAAAATATGACCTTATCGTGTTGGCCATTCGTTTTTTTTATTCTCACGTAATGCTAGACACTATTTATGTTTCGAATCGCATAGTTGTTTTAACGTATATTGTAAAACAAACGCAAGACTCCCATTATTAAAAAAAATATTTGATTGTTTGTCGATGTAAATTTGTAAAGTAATTTTGCCAATTTTCTGAATAATAGCACGTTTTTAAGAAGTAAAACTCGTTTTGGTGCACGAAAATTCTAAGTAGTTACTGCCAGCAATTATGTTTCCATTTTTAATACTTAAAGAATTAACTGTATTTAGCAAAATATCGTAGAGCAAACATTTTATCTGCGTTTCTTTTTCAGATTATTATGTATGAATATTTATGATAAAATAAATTATAAAACAAAACATTATAATTACTTTTTTGTACTTTAAGAGAATTTGAGCCAAAACAAACCAGTTTTTTTTCAAACTAAACGGAGGGGACGTAGCCGTATTTTAATCTAGGGGAATGCAAGCTTTCCTCGCAATTCTCGAACAGCAATATATTTTTTGGGTCAAGTGCCATTATTTATTTATGTATTTACTTTCGCCATTTTAACCGGGGACATTTTTACCGAGCACCGTGTATGTATCTATGAATATACATAAGCATACACACACACATATATGTGTGTGTTTGTATGTGTGCATATATATATGTATATATATATATATAAAATTTGTAAGGTGTTTTTTGGTTGTACAATAGCAGTGAAACATCAGTAGACATAGGATATTCTTACCCATTGTGTTTTGTCATGCATGCGTAGGCATGGGTTACCTAATATCAGCTTCGGAAGAAGATGTACTTGTCTGACAACAAAAATCAAAGTTATAAAGATTATAAAAAATGTGTTTGTTCTCTGATGTATCGTAAAATGAATGCAAATAATGTCGCAACTAGTGTAAATGTTTGTTTGTTTGCCTAAACTTGTCGTCGACATCAGCGAACGTTATCAGCGTCTAATTTCCCTCTAAACGACGCCGGTCAGTTGAAATTTATGGCGTCCCTCGTGTGATTATTCTACATTCGTGTTTGTTATTACTGCTGACGCAGCGACAAAAGAGATATATTTCAGTTTGTGGTTAAACCCTGTCTTCTTTGCGTTTTACAAGAAACAACCGACCAAGAAAAAGAATCAATTGAATTCACTTAGCATATAAAGTCCTAACGGATAATTCTATTGTCTTGCTTTCAACGGGTTGAAGATTTACGCAGTAATACAGGTTTATGCCTCGACAACAGCAAACACACCAGCTCCAATAATTTGTAGGATAAACTTAAAGGCCTACTATGCACTATCCTAGAGTGTATAAGATCTGTCTACACCAGGGATTATTAGGAGAAACTGGCATGAGTATACGTCCTCCTAAACTGAATCTTAACTAATAAAAGAGCAAAATCTTAACGTAGACCCTTGCTAGCTATTACACATATCCTCATATAATTTTAATAAAATTAACAAGGTATTAAGTAACTAACAAATAAATATAAATCAAAATACATAAACAAATATGAAAATAACATTTTAGCAAATAACATAACAGTTCGGTTAATATGCATGCATATGTGTACTTGTGTGACGTCTGAATATATATATATATATATATATATATATATATATGTATATATATATATATACATATAAATATACAGGAGGTCCGTAAAGTTACTATAAATGCTTGATTAAATAAACATGTAAAACAAATAAATATTAACCATTAATACAGATATAATACAATAAAACAATAAGACTGAATAGTAACTTTACGGACACCCTGTATATATATATATATATATATATATATATATATATATATATATATATATATATATATATATATATATATATAAATATATATATATATGTGTGTGTGTGTGTGTGTGTGTGTATACATATACATATATATATATATATATATATATATATATATATATATATATATATAATAATAATAAACCCTCTGTCCACAAGCACATTTGTAAATTATTTTCCAGAGCAAAAATACACATAAAGTTCCTTATTTCTTAACTCGCATTAACTGTGGTCTGTACATTGTTTCCTCGCCATTTTGAAACTTTATCCTGATTATGTTCTCTAAATAGGTACGAAACATTGATAATCATTTATCTATCTGTTTTTATATTTAAATATATTTATATATATATATATATATATATATATATATATATATATATATATATATATAGAGAGAGAGAGAGAGAGAGAGAGAGAGAGAGAGAGAGAGAGAGAGAGAGAGCAAATCATCGATGCAATTCTGGTGAAATGTGACAGAGTTATCTTTTTTCTATATTTTTCTGTTGATTTTAACGACCTGTGGACCTGTCGTATCATGTAGCCGAGTGATATTTCCCAGAAATCTTAATCTAATGCTTTTGATAAATAATCGTTGTCAAGAGAAATTTCGTTATATTATATAGATAATTATCATTTAATTTTATTTTATTTTTGTTTTTATTTATTTATTTAATTTATGTTGGTTGGACTTAAGTTGTCTGTGTTGGAGGTTTGGACAGACGAAAGGTGTGATAAACTATTTTTTTTATTATGAGTTATCAATCAAATGTTAATAGCTAAACATGTTTAATGTAGCAGTGTCCGTATTTAAAGCAGTTTCATTTGTATTGGCGGCATTTATTTGAATAATATCGCTTTCCAAAATGTTGGGTTTCGTATACTTATGTATATATATATATATATATATATATATATATATATATATATATATATATATATATATATATATATTTATGTATATATATACATATATATATAAATATATATATATATATATATATATATATATATATATATATATATATATATATACTAGCAAAAGTACCCGTCGTTTACTGAGTTCAAAATCAGCCTAAAGAATATGGACTCTGATTTATGAAAGTATGATATGTTATGAAAAGGAATGTTAGTAAATTTGGGTTTAATTTGGGGGTATCAAAACCAAAGCAAATTATGATGAAAGTAAAAATAAAATAGATAAACCCCATAATTTATTATACCATACCTGTTCATACTGAAACACTTATCACAATATTCTGTGGATCTATATTAAAAAAAACCTTGTTAAACCTTCTGACATATTTCCATTCTATGGAGGTCAGGCGCGAACGAACACCTCATAATTTTATTGTACCATAATTCTTCAAACTGAAACATAATTATCAAAGTATACTTACGCAGATAGATATGAAAACAATTTATTAAGTTTTGGGCTTATTTCCATTCTATGGAGGCCATGCGCGAACATATACCCCACAATTTTATCATACCATCCCTATTTAATTTAAAACATACTTATCAATGTATTATTATGTACATCTATATCAAAAACACGTGTAAACGTTTTTTTTTTTGTAATTTTTAATTTTTATATTTCCATACTTTGTGGACCAGGCGCGAACGCAGCCCCCACAATTTTAATGAACCACTGTTCCGCCAGATCAAACATATCCATTCCTGTGTCTCGATACATCTTCTATCATTATATGTAATCAGTTTTTTTTTCTTTTTAATAGTCAACCATATAGGAGCCTATTCGTGACCAGATGCACACACACACACACACACACACACACACACACACACACACGCCCGCACACAGTCAACTTTATATTATATATATATATAATAAATTTCTGGCACACAAAGTTGAAAACGGATCACTTCTACAAGTCAATTAACCAACCAGACTATTCCCATGAAAAATAATAATGACACATATCAATGTTTCATCACGGCGCCAACACTGCGATGTGATATTTTTACGTAATTTTGAACGTAAGACATCTTCAAACATAGGTGTATTGTATTGATAGAGGAAAATATATGATCCAATTTGTTAAAATATTGGTATTGCCCTTCACATGTAAATCTCCTTATTAACTTACATGCGATTTGGAGTATCCTACATTTTACCCAGGCTTTGGTGGTATGTTAAAACAATGCAATTATATTAAATCAAAGATAAACACATTTCTAGCTGTTTACACCAGCCCGAAAAGTCCAAAAACTGATAACTATACAAACAGAAATAAGAAAAAAAATGATATACAAAAACGGGTTGTATGGTGAGTCTTATTTCTGAAACGGTCTCATTGACTTTTGCCTAACTTATGCCTGTGAACAATTTATGACCCATTCTTCATAGTTTCCTATGTCTTGGTTGTAAATTAATTGATTTCTGTTAACGAAATTTCTATAGACTTTTCTGCGTCGTAACTTCATAGAATGTTTTATTATAGTTTCTTTATTCATGTCCCCTTATCTTAACAGTGGCTGCACTTCAAAATAATTACCTTCCATTTACTGCTTAATAAAAACATATTTTATGAAAAAAAATCTAATTCTAAACGTTACCTTGCTGACACAGCATAACATCGTATATAATGTTGGCGTATATTCCATAGGTTTATTTAAACATTATAAAAATTACTTGCTATTGAGCTTGGAGGATACCTGTTTTTTACAACGAATCGGGAAGATTAGAAAACGCAATGTAGAAGGTCAGGAAGAATTTAATACTCTATAGAATTTTTCAGGGAGAGGAAATGCCGTCTAAGCTCCTTTCAGTTGTAATGCAATACAAAAGGAGGAATTTATAAGACTTTAAACTCGCTCTTGTATAGAAATAAATATTTATCTTTTCTTTTGTCAGATGTTTTTATATTCAAATATTATCATAAGTGTTTACTGCGTTTTGATTTTATAGTAACACAGCGCGATGAACCGCGGGTATATTTTATTTAAAATACATTTTTGTGTTCAATTTACTTTAATATTCAAAAACATTCTCAGTCCAAAATACATTAATATTTTCTTTTAAATATTATTTTTGCAGCTGCAGAAAAACATCAAACGATTCAGTAGTTGCATTTGTCCATTCAGACCAGCACTGCTTGACTTTAAAATCAAAACATTAACAGAAATGCATTTCCCTTTCGTTTCATTCAAACTTTTGAAACTGATATCGTTAATATGAAATAAGAATTTCAAATAAAACGCAGTCTACATATGTTATTATTATTTCTGCACTAGGCGAAACGAAAAAAAAAACAACTTTTCTTAAATTATAAATAAAGCAGATTAAATTAAGTAAATACATTAAAAATTAATTCATATAACATTTTGCCTTCCTCGTAAAGGTACCACTGTAATGTGGCGATAAAAAGATAAAGAAAGCTAGAGGATAGCGTTTACTGTTTTTCCTTGAGTCATCGCTAAATTAAAAAGCAATCGTATCATCTATCTTTTTTCATCGAATACGATATTTCTATTTTTCTACATATATTAAAGTTAACGAAACTTTAACTTATCGAATTTACGATATTAAAATTGCCCTGACACGTATTAGTGACCAATGATAAATTATAAGTTGATGTACAGTGTGGAAGATGATGAGTGTCGCCTTTAAGAAAACAAGACTACGGCGTTATTTTAAAACTATTATTGGAAAAAAAAACGTGCAGGTAACTTGATTAATATGACTGAAATCTACTCAATGCACCAACGTATCACCACACTCGGCAGCACATCCAGGTACATTTGGTGCTGGCTTTCGGCCGACTTCGAAGATCTGAGGTGGCATGGCGTGGCTTTCACTTGAAACCGCACCAAAACAATAACCAGGACCGGAAACTTTATTTTCATCACGCCGTGCACGCCCCTGTTATTCGTGGCACGCCAGCGAAGCATTTGCGGGATGCTGGCAATTGTCGTGTTGTTATACTTTGAATGCGTAAAGAGAATGTGCTACATCTGGGCAGGTGCTGCTTAAAACAGCCTTTCCTGCATTGACAGAGTACAAAATAGACTTCTTGATTTAGTGGGGGTGATCTTTTCTCTTCCGTGCAACCTCTCTCCCACAGAACAGACGTTGCGAGCCTATCTTTATCTTTATTTCTATGGCATCTGCTCGTCTGAGCTCCAATTTCTGGCCCCCTAGCCAATCTTTAACGATAAACACCCCTCTAGCTGAAACCACTGTCAATAATTTTCCCCACTCTTTATCTGTGCTTAAATCAATATGTAGATTCCATGAACAAATCTTCTTTTTTAGAAATGCACGGCTATGGAACTCTCTACCGCTTGCCTGTTTCCCTCCTGACTTCAATATAGATGTCTTCAAGTCCAACATAAGCAAATTCCTGATGAATCACCCCCTTAAATAACGAGACGTTATCAAATCTCCAATATTAATGAATACTGCAAACCTATCCCATAGATTACTGTACACAAATTAGCCTCATCCCCGAGTGGTTTCTGTGCCTTGATAAGTGGTGACCTCCATGTAAAAAAAATATTCAAAAAACATGTTTATGTTTTTACGTACACTATGGCAAATGCCTTTTTACGAACATGTTAGCTATACACAAACTTAAATAATCAGAGAAAAAGACTTTCAAAATATACCTTCAGAATGTATTGATTATTTAAATGCGTTGTTTTCTCATTTTAGAGGAATCTTATATTGATTATAGTTCACTATTACCAGTGAAATGACTCAGCTAAATTCTGCCGGGCACAAGATCTTATTCACTTATAACTTAACTTAAATGAATGTGGAAAACATTCGAATTGTATGCAGATTTTAAAATTATACATCAGTTAAGAACAAAACATTTACAACCTAGTAAAATAATCTGATAATATTTTAAATTATATGAATACTGGTGACACCGGGAACTATATTTTCTTTACCAATAAATCCAATTATATATTGCTGGTTTCAAAAGGTTTTAATCATACTTTACTTAAACAGTTTACATTATAATAATAAAATTGTTCTTTTCTAAAAGTTTCGCTGGAAGTGGTATTCATTTTTCACGTATACTTGACCAAATGAAAAAAAAATGCGTAAAATATTTAACTAGTGAAATAGATCTGTTAACTCCGTGACGAAATAAACACATTGAATAAAAATTACGTTGATCGGGCGAAATCAATATTTTAAGGATGTAAGATGAAGTTCTATTCTGTGTGCATATTGCTGCAATAGGAAACAAAGTGTGTGTGTATATATATATATATATATATATATATATATATATATATATATATATATATATATATATATATATATATATATATATATACACAGACATGGATGCCACGTGTTAATAAGCACTGGAATATATATGCGTGTATTACTATGTATAGATATACACACTCCAGAAAAAAAAAGCAACAGACACGACAAAAATGAACGGTAGATTATTGCGGCGATAACGGGATAGCGATCAGGAAAATGATCGAGAACGTAATCGAAATTACAATTTAATGGACAAGCGGGGGAAAAAACATGAGATTTCATCACAGATTCGCGCGGTTTGCTTCAATTAAAACAACTTGCCGAGATTGTTAAGCAAAATTCAATCTGAACGGATCGGATAAAATAGAACTTTGTAATTTCGCTGAAAACGCTGAATCGCATTGAAATAAAATTGAATATTGTCATTACTTTTACACTGAAGACGGCTAATCAATAAAACAATGACAAAAAGATGTTTATCTTTTATTGTTTCTTATTAATGCTACCATTTTTTTACTCTGTGATATATATATATATATATATATATATATATATATATATATATATATATATATATATATACGAGGGACGTGCAATGATTAATGCCGCTGACCCACTTGCAATAGAAGTAGAGCAACGAAACTTGGCACAGTTATTAGTCTTTCTCTACATAGAACCCACCCAGAGTTATGCATTTCTCCCATCGTTTTATGCAACTCTGGAGACCGTTTTTGTAGAACACCCCAGGTTGGTCCTCCAACCACGACGTGACTTCAGAAATCAAGGCAGCAGCATCTGGGAAACGCTTTCCTTTCAAAAACAACTTCATGGCTGGGAAGAGGTGAAAGTCAGAGGGTGCAAGGTCAGGAGAGTAAGTGGATCGGGATGATTTCATGACCACACGCCCGTGCTTCTGATCTGGCGACATGCGAGTTGTGGCCTGGAGCGTTGTCCTACAGGAAGAGGGATCCTTAGCTGACCATGCCCTGCCTCTTGATTTTGATTGCTTTCCTTAATTTCCTCAAAAGTTAAGCATAATAGTCTCCCGTAATTGTGGTACCCTTTGCCAGGAAACTTGTCATCACTACTCCGTTCTGGTCTCTGGATCATAGTGATGGATTCAGGTTCCATCCTGTGTCATCAGTCTTTTGAAAAACGTTGACTCATCTTCTTGGCACATCTCTAAATTCATCGTCAAGCACTCGACACGTTCTCACTTCTGCAATGATGTGAGCAACCTGGAACTCCATCTGGCAGACACCTTATGCATATGCAATGAATGATAGTTTCCACAGACCCTGTACTAATCTTGACATCTTGGGCTATTTGGCGAATAGTAATGCACCGATCTTCCAAAATGGCAGCCACAACTTGACGGACAGATGCCTCATCAATGGCAGAAGGGGGGCGACCAGATCTGTGAGATGTTTCCACAGACTTCCGGGCATGTTGGAATTCATGATGCCAGCGTGTTACAAGGTCATATAATATAAATCATAAGTTTCTTTCATTTCATCAAAAGTCTCCTGTGGTGTGCGTCCTTTAAAATACAAAAACCGGATCACTGCCCGACATTCAACAGCCTCCATTTCACACCTGACTCAGGTCAAACACCTGTAAAACAGAAACCACAATTAGTCCAGAGGTGGAATTTGCGACATAACCCGCACAGATAGAAATCATGCCACATGCAAAATTTCAGCTAGATCAGACAACTGGAAGTGGGTCTGGGGCATTACTTATTGCACGCCCCTCGTATATATAGATGGATATGCATATATATATATATATATATATATATGTATGTATATACATATATATGTGTGTGCGTGTGTGTGTGGGTGTGTGTGTGCGTGTAGAGAGAGAGAGAGAGAGAGAGAGAGAGAGAGAGAGAGAGAGAGAGAGAGAGAAGGAGTGAGAAAGAGAGAGATGGCCACGGAATTTTACAGAAAGATATAATTATTTATCTAATTATATATACACATGTGCATGTATATATATATATATATATGCATATATATATATATATATATATATATATATATATATATATATATATAACGTACGTAGAAAGTTATGAATATGTATCTGACAATTAACCTACACAGAATATCCCCCGTTTAATTATCGTGAGAATACGTAAACATAAGAATTCGTTAGTTCGTCAAGCTTCGCGAATTTATACGAGAATGAAGCGCGTAATATTTTGTGTAGGTTAATTGCCATATATATATATATATATATATATATATATATATATATATATATATATATATATATATATATATATATATATATATATATATATATATAAAACTCGTTACCTAGCTGTACCTATTTATTGGAACTGGTTAAGTAAATACTGAAAATGTACACATAAAAGTATATTCTTGTATATTAATGTATGTGATCAAATTTATTAATCATATATATATATATATATATATATATATATATATATAGAGAGAGAGAGAGAGAGAGAGAGAGAGAGAGAGAAACAGACAGACAGACAGAGACACAGAGAAGGATGTATTTGCGTCTGTGTGTGTGTGTGTGTATGTGTGGGTGTGGGTGTGTGTGCATTTATAAAACAACAATGACATATACTGTTCGGTTTTTCTATGATCACATTTTCAAAGTTCTGCTGAAGAAATGGACAAATGTATTGACTACTTTTTCTTAGTCAGGCACGTTTTTAGTGAAAAACAATGTTTATTTCTTAAGTCGATTTAATTTTTTTTTTCATTTTTAGTTATTGTGTATAAGTAAGTTACTCGTTTGGCTACGTAACTATGTATAGGACGTCTTATTAGAGTAATCAGGCATTCACTTTATCAATTTGTTCTGGACAAGAGTTTTCATCAATATGAAAATTAATGTAAATGGTTGTGTTATTTATGTTTATCTTCTCAATTTTAATTTATTCAGTTTAAGTGTATGTTCAAAAATTAATATTTATGGTCACTTTAAATGCGTACTGTTTGGAAACGATGTATACATCTACATCCATAGCAAACCCATATATATATATATATATATATATATATATATATATATATATATATATATATATATGTATATATATATATATATATATATATTTATATATATATATATATATATATATATATACATAGATATGTGTGTGTGCATGCTTTTGTGTATGTGGAAATTGAGAGATACAGAGAATGATTATACAAGCGATATTTAGTGTATATAATCATATTTGTAGTGCTCGCTCCCTCTCTCTCAATGTATATATATATATATATATATATATATATATATATATATATATATATATATATATATATATATATATATATATATAAATATATATATATATATAGAGAGAGAGAGAGATAGATAGGTAGATAAGTAGAGAGATATAGGTATATATATATATATATATATATATATATATATATATATATATATATATATATACATAAAAACTGATATATAAAAAAATGCAATATTTACCTGATATAAACAAGTGAAACCCTTACATTTAACATAAATACCAGCATTTATATATAGCAATTTTAATACCAACCAAATAAAAAAGCTCAATAAACATACAATAGAAATAGGGGATAATATAAGAGAAAAAAAAAATGTAAGTTGAAATTTGCAATCAAATTTATTTTTTGACTGAAAATCTAAAGAGTCTTTACATCGCGGAGTTCAATAAAGTGAAAGCTGTACATTCTTTTAGAAACAAATAGTGAAAAAAAATGTAGGAAATACAAAAATAATAAAACCCAAACCAGCCAAAAAACATTGCAGCTTGCATGATGATTATTTCAAAGGTCATTTGAAAGGCGAAAATAATTCTTTAGAAAGAATCTAATTCAAATTTAAATCCAATGGCCTATACTCAGTCTGGCTGGAACATTTTCAACGGCGCTAAAATTATGGAAATTGTTTTTCGTATAGTGCAGTAGTAAAAGTTAGGCTGATCCCTAGTTGAGTGGAATCGCGAAATAATTTTTTTTTTAAATTTCAACTTACAGTTTGAATTTTTGTATCTTATATATATATATATATATATATATATATATATATATATATCCAAGCAAAATTCATACGAACATACGTATATATATATATATATATATATATATATATATATATATATATATATATATATATATATATATATATATATATATTACATAGGCATACATATGAATTAATGTAGGTATGATATAATGATCTTTTGGAAAAAAGGGGAAAACCTGTGGTAGTTTAAGCCAATTTGCATGTCTGGGGAACGTTAGAATATGATTGCGCAAATAAATTATACCATGACGAGCTTAAATGTCTTTGTGTCTGTCTTCCCTTTACATATATATATATATATATATATATATATATATATATATATATATATATACCTTTTTATTTATTTTATTTTAGTTGTTTATCTACTTTTACTTATGTACAAGGAGAGAAAGCGATTGAAAACTATGGAAACGAAACTATTCAGATTTTAAATCACTATTATACTCTTTGATCATAAATGTTATGCCTCCTTTAGGATGGAACGATGGCGAGACAATAACAGCATTAATAAAAATGAAGCCCTACCAGACGCAACAGAAACACCCCCCAGGGGTTAAACATTAGTAGAAAAAAACTGGGTGACTCTAAATCCAACCGGAGCCAAAGTAGGCAAAACAAAAGATAATCTCAACAGGTGGAGCCTAGACACCTCACCTCTATGTCCATGTGGAGAGGTATAAACGATGCACCACCTTAGGGAAAACTGCCGATTGGGTCTTCATTGCTTAAACCATGACCTTAAGGAGGCAAACAGCACTGCTATGCGATGGGTTAATTTCTATTACGATAAGAGATGATGATGATCATCATCGTCAATTGGCCTTTGAAAGGAGATGAATTGTAAAAGTCGTTTTTTTGATGCAATCGGAGTTCATATTAAACTAATTCCCGTATTCGTCGTAAGGGATACTCATGGGCAAATTTTACCCTTTTATCTTTGGTGAAACTAAACGATTGGTTTCTGGTGAAAGGTCAGCAAATAGTACGTTCGAGGGATTGCAATTTTTTTTAATCAGTTTTACGTTCTGCAGGTTTTATTCTCTCAAATCTTTTGTGTTTCAACTAAATATATTTAACGATAGCGATTGCAGGGGTGCTATATATTCTGGTGTGTATGTGAGGTTACTCGAAGGGTGATTTTCGGTCTTTAATATATTAGCTATACTTTATTATGTGGTTTGTATGATGCGTATTCCTTATTTTTTTCAGGTCATTACAAATTGTAGTTTTGTTGTAATAACTGGTTAAAATGAGGTATCTATTAAATAGGAAAGTAATTGCGGTGTTTGCTGATGGATTCAGAGAATTTTATTTTTACGGACTATTATCCTCATCTTTTCTTAGTTGTTTCACGACGTTTCGTCCAACTATTCCTCTGGCCTTCGTCAGGTCGGGATAGGAACTCCGAATCTTTTAACTGCATTCACTGAAATTACTGCCTTCCGTAGTTGTTGTTGTCTACCCACGTTTTGGCCAAGTAAGCCTCTGGCCGGCTTTGAGTTGGATTGAAACCGCTATCTTCAGACAATTTTAACCTGCAACTGTAGAGATTCAACGTATCTATCCACTGCGCCACGGGCACCGAAAAGCGATCAAGGTTGAATTCTTTGGTCTTATAAATTCATGTTTATTTATTATCTGATCTTCCATGGTCGGGTTTGTTTACTTATTTATATTGGAGAATATTTTATGTGTTTTTTTTTTTTCGAATTTGATAAAAGTAGGATGTTTAATGCTTTTAGCGAATTTATAATATGTTGATGTTCTTCCATTCGGTTCTTGTGTTGTAAGTAAACGTGTATATTTTTTATTTTTGTTAAATTTATGTCTTTTAAATAGTAATTTACTTCCAGATGTTATAATATGAATAGCTAGCAAATAATGAGGAATTATTTAGTTCCGTTTAGTGCTTAAGTTTTATAGAGGGTCGAGCAATGTTTAATTTGTTTGTTAGTTCTTCTATCTGTGTAACCTGGGGGAGAAAAATAAGGATGCCATCAACATATTTGAAATACTCGCTGATTCGATTTGAATTAACCGGATTCTAAATATGAATAAAATAAAAATAAATATAAATAAAAAATAATATAAAAATAAATGCAAATAAACCTCTTCGTTTTCAGAAGGGGAATACCCGTAGGTATTTCAGGTCGTCATAACATATTTCATTTCCTCAATAATTTCTATCATTTCCTGAAGAAACGTTGAAATGTCCTAAAAGTGCCACAAGGTGTCTTCACTATATATATATATATATATATATATATATATATATATACATATATATATATATATATATATATATATATATATATGTGTGTATATATATATGTGTATATATATATATATATAGGTGTCTTCACTGTTTCATATATATATATATATGTATATATACATACATATATATATACATATATATATATATATATATATATATCAGGTAAAAAGATATCAACAAACTTGGAATAATTGCATTCCAACAAGAGTCGTTGATAGTGTTCAATCAAAGAAAATAAATTATAAAACACTAAATACCTTCATCCTTACCGATCAACTGATTTCTTCTGTTGATCCTCCTCTCCACTCCTACTTTTTCCACTTCTTCCTTTTAGTTAATTCATACCCCTCAATATCTCTGTGTTAACCGTTCCTTTCTTCTTACCTTCTTTCGTTCTTCCCCAGGACTAGCCTTTTATCCCCCTCCTTATACTGAAAGTTGATTTTGGGAATTAAATTTAAATCCATAAGAACTTTAATCTTGCTTCATACTAGTAATGGCTTAGTATATTTCCTCTCCCCCCAAATTTAAAACGGCCTGGAACACTTTTTAATTTTTAATTTTCCTGCGTGATGAGATATAGTATGATATTTTATTATGTTAAGTTATATTTTATGCATTATCATAGTAATATATGACTGTATTTCCATAAAAAATAATATAAAGTAGGTGTGTGTGTGTGTGTGTGGTGGAGGGGGTCCTGTGTGTGTATAAAAGGGTGTATTGATTCTTTCCTTTATTAAATGTAGTGCAACTAACAAATCCATATATATATATATATATATATATATATATATATATATATATATATATATATATATATATATTGTTGTATCGATTAATCAGAATCGGAATCCGGAATCGGAAAAATCGGTAGTTTTCGGAGTATTTGAATCGGTATCGGAATCGGAAATGTTTGTGCCTACTTTCCGATTCAAAAACCGATTCTTTTAATATTGTATTATGTTAAGTTTTCGTTGTTGATACCGTTGATAAATATTTATTAGTTTTAAACTATTAGTAAAACTAACCTCTATGGATCATGATAACATTAAAAGAAGATCTAAAGTTATTTTATCGTCGTGAAATAAACAAAATAAACTTGAAACTTTTCGAAAAATCGCTATATAACTAGTTTATTTTCAAGGTATTGAAAAAATTGTTTAAATTGAAAGAAATATTTTGTCAAAAAAAAAAGAATATAAAAAATTATTGGTAATTAAATCAAAAGAAGAATATAATAGTGTTGGATTTTGTCAGGTTAGGTTTTTGTTCACTCCCTTACTCGGCATTAGCAAATAGGACAATGAATGGCGAAACGTATGAAAAGGATTGCCCTTGAATTGAATGTGAAATGAACTCGTTAAATGTCATGCTTCCATGTCATTTTCTTTGATTCTGCCGGTATCATTTATGGTTATACTTAGGGATTCCTACGGAGGCGCCAATGCCGTCTAAAGACCACCAATCTCACTCCCCTATAAAAGGCAATAAAAACCTAGACCACTAACTGAAAGTATTTGGAGGTAATTAACATCTTCGATACCGTTCGGCTTCGAAAATGTGCCAACATAAAATGTAAGTGTATTTTTAAATAAATATTTTAAAGATATTCAAAATGTGTTTCATGATTTGAAAATTAATTACCAGCATATTTTTACTTTATTTTTGTTTAATATTTATTTTAATGTGATGCAAAAGTTCGAATTGTTTTATTTTTTTTTTTGTTGTAAAATCAAATATATTCTTTTGTAAGGGTAAAGTGTAACTTATCTTGCCTTTGGTAACATTTATTGGGTGGGTTTCTACTAGTAAATTGTTTAATTTTTAATTTTTGAGACATTATCGAGAGTTAAAAGTCGTATGTCGCCCTTTTTACTTGTTCTCACATAACATCGGGTGAACATAGTGAGATTTCTTGGGTGCGTTTCTATCAGTACTTTGATTTTTGATTTCTGAGCTATTATCGAGATTCGAATATGGCTTGAATAATATCACCATTTTTATTTTGTTTTAACTCAATAGGCTTTACACTACCATTATTTTAAGTTAAAAAACATTTTAAAATAAGTTTAAAAAACACTTTTAAATAAGTTAACGGGCAAAAATATAAAATAAAAAATCATTCAGGTAGTTGAAAATTTATTTATTTAGTCGTTGTGTATTCATTTATTTCGCCCCCTTTTCTTTTTCTGAAAAATGATCCACCAGACGAGAAGCAAAAAAGTAATAAATTTAACAGAAAATGAGCCTCCATATCCAAGTAATTCTAACGTTTAAGGACAGTTAACCAAAGATTGCTATAATATGTAAGTTCTGTGCGTTTGTGTATGTGGGAGGTTATTTTTTAAGTGATAATGTGCGGGTTTTATGAACTTACCAGTCCAACTTAGGGTAAGCTGTAAAATAATTTAATGAACAATTATAATAATTCATAATGGCCTGAAAATGAAGACGATTTTACTTTAAACTGATACCACTCTCTAAATTTTGAATTATTTCTTTTTTTTAAATATGTTCACATAATCGCCTAAAAATGTAGACCCTCATTTTGTCTGGGGTGTGTGAGTTAGTTTACATGTGATTCTATTTACTTGTCATCTCCTATCCGACGGTAGTGTTAGACACAAGGTCGGTTTTAATATAGGGAATCCAACTCTTTATTTTTTGTATTATCACAGACTTAGGGTTAGTAGTAGGAAAGCGTTGTATCGTTTATAAAATGGAGAATTGGACTTTTCTTTTCGCGACAAAAAATTATAATTGCGATGGGCGATAAATGAAAACGGAATAAAAAAACACCGATAATTTCACGAAAATACATTATTCACATCTTCGTACCGTTTTACATGTAACTATTTAAAAATGAAATATAAACATTGCCTATAAACACTCATGATTATAAAAAAATAAATAAACATGAAACGATTAGGAATTTAAAATAGAGGGTCAATTTCACAAATAAATTTAACGTAAAATGAGCTGCTTTTCCAAAAGATTGTAGTGTGTTACCAATTTTAAATTATGTGCGCTTATTGGAGGAGGGAGGTGTCAACTTTTTAAGCGATTACACCTGGTTTTACAACGTCGCAAATCGGACTTAATTTAGTCAGAAACAATTTAGTTAACCTCCATAAAGAATTAGGGTGGCAAGAAACGATGATCATTTTACGTTAAATTTATATTTGGAGCAGATCTCACACTCTAAATTCTAAAATGATCGCGGTACGTGTGTAGTTCACGTCCCCCATTAAAAAACGAATATTAAAAAACAAAAATAATCCAAAACAATTATATTCTACGTACCCGTTATGAAATGAAGTTCTCATAAAAAATTAACTTAATTTCATCAAGTAGTTTTGCTTTATCGCTAAAAGCATTCATTCGAAACATTCGAAACAGTCAATCTAAACTACGTCATTAGCATTGATTTTGTTTGAAATATAATGGATTCCTTCCCTTTGATATCAATTAAGCGATCTATTAGAGAAATTCCATCTTCCCGAGATTGAAAACAAGCTGTAACAACAAAACTACTTGATGAAATTAAGTGATTTTTTTAAGATACCTTCATTCCACAATGGGTACGTAGAATATATATATATATTTTTAAAATTTTCGTTTTTTAATGACGGACGTAAACTGCACAAGTACCATGATCGCTTTTCTTTCCGTCAATTTAAAAAAAATGGGTAAACACGTAATCTATAGAAGTAACATTTCATTCTGCAATAGGGATTTAACTGAGTGTTAATCTACAAAGTCGTCGTTGTCGTTGTTGTTGTTGTCGTCGTGGTCATCAGCATCATCACCATTGCACTTCGTTTTGTTTTTTTTTGTTTTATTTTTATAGCAAAGTAAATCAATTTAATAACCTACCAAATTTTTATAACTAAAATGAAATTTTAGTTCATTCATAGAGAAAAGGCACAGAAAACTCACGCAATCTCTCGTTAAAAATGTTTTTTTTTTCTAAATAGTAACATTATTATTTAGAAATTTGTTCGTAACAAGAAGTGGCGTTGTTAACTATGTTGTTCTTACATCGGTTTCTTATTTTGCCTACCAATCTTCGAATATTTTCAACTATTTAACTATTTATATAAGAAGCATGTTATACAGTTAATACGAACTGATACAATATAGCTATGTTTTAAAATCAAAATAAATGTTTTGTTGTCTTATAACTTTTAATAAATTACAGAGCAAACGTTTGAGAAAAAATATACGCGAACATTACCCAAGACTTTATGTAATAATTTGAAAATTTACGAAAGAAACAAAACAAAAAGAAAACGAAACAAAGCTCTAATTAAATATGCATGAATTTTAAAAGAATCGGAATCGGAATCGGAATCGGGAATCGGAATCGGGAATGGATCGGAATCGGAAATTTTTAAAGGAATCGGTAATTGTATCGGAATCGGTAAAAACTGGGAATCGTCGCATTACTAATATATATATATATATATATATATATATATATATATATATATATATATATATATAACGTTGATTACATGTTATTATATTAATATTTAGTAATTTCGGTACCGTTATTATACACACACACGCATATATATATATATATATATATATATATATATATATATATATATATATATATATAAAACTACTTCATTTATTCGCATAAATTTAATATACGAAAGTATAGATTTATGCGTAAACTTTAAGTATTTACTTCAAAAGTGTTCAATACGTAGGTAGAGCTAGTTAGTAATTTTATAAAATATATATGGCGATTAAGCTACACTGAATATTCTGCGTTTCATCCAACTATAGGATTCGTCAGGCTTATGCATAAGCCTGACGAATCCTATAGTTGGATGAAACGAAGAATATTCAGTGTAGCTTAATCGCCATATATATTTTATAAAATTACTATATATATATATATATATATATATATATATATATATATATATTTATATATATATATATATATGTGTGTGTGTGTGTGTGTGTGTGTGTGTGTGTGTGTATGTGTGTGTGCGCGTGTGGGGGGGTGCCTGTGTGTGGGTATTATACTATACTAGCTTGTCGCCCGCCGCTGTCCGATCGTACAATATGCTTACATATGATATTGTATTGCATACCGGTTACGTAAATATTATTATAGAATCAATGTTCTTTTCATTATTAGATATTACGACGAATTCTTTGCTCATTGGACTAATTTACAAAAATTTTTTAATTAAGACATAAGAAAAAACAATAATGATTATGTCCTACATTAAATCCGACTGTGTTTGTTTACAATATCACAACAGGTAATATTTGCGTTTGGCGGGATTTAATGTCGTCTTTCTTCTATTGTAGATAAAAAAGAGAATTACTATTAATAAATGTATGATTATTTAACATATAAGACACGTTTCATAACAACTTTTCTTAATTTCTATGCCATTAAATGTATTAAGAAAATCTATTTCTGCTTTGAAAATTTCTTTGTTTTTAACTCGCATTCTCTGCCATTGTAACTATGTTTGTCTTTTTTTACTCCTTCTCTGTATTTTCTCTTTGTTAAACGTGATTAAATCACATTCAAAATTCACGAGAACATTGCTCCCGTGGCTGTCATACATAAGTATTTCATTTTTAGGTGATTTTAAGTCGTAATGTAAATAATTTTATTAAGTCGCCATAGATTAATATAAAAAGGGTACATATGAACTAGGACAGGAAAGCTAACCAGACAAAATGGCGTGAGAGAGGGAGAGAAATATTGTGAGACGGCGAAGATAAAGAGAAACGTGTCTGTTCTCCTCGTAATGAAGCCAACCCAAGTTGACGCCGACATCAGAGAAACCCAGACCGTTCTCTTTGATGCCTTAGCCTTTATCCTATAATTTCAAGCCTTACGCAAAACTTTTAACGACATCCAATGATCGGCAAAGGAAGTCGCGAATGAAACTTGCATCGACACGCTCCGCCCAGTATTTTTATATATTTATTTATTTTATTTTTTTAATATATATAAGGCCAATACATTACCAACAGGACACAGAAAATTAGAAGAAAAAGTGGGGGAAAATATAATTTAAAGACTAAAAAATATTTAAAAAAATAAAACGTTTTGGCGTAATAGGCATTCCGACGTCGTCAGGATATGCGATAATAAATTCAAAAAGATAGAAATTATAAAAGTGTAAAACGCGATTAAGTAGACACATTATGAATAAAATCGCTTATTTGCGACACTGATGTTTAAGAGAATGCATGCTATCTGCGGTATGTCAGAGCAAATCATTTTAATCATCGGGTTGTTCGATAATGTACATAAGACTAAGGCATAATCGTGTAGACACACCGCTTATCACCAGATCACTGAAGTTAAGCAATGAGAAGTCTGGTCAGTACCAGATGGATGACAATTTCGGTGTATATACCGTGCAGGGACGTAGAAATTTCCAGGCTGCTAGCTGGTGCCGCGTTTCAAAATCACTAGGAGAAATGCATCGTCAGTCTTCGTTAAGACATTCATCTAGAAGAACGAAAAGCCTGGTGTAAAAATCGAGATCTACTGTCTGTGTGACAGCCATTGAACCGACTAAGATTAGCAGCTGTACCAAAAAGTAAGACTTGTTCTATATATATATAGTCATTACCAGTATAAATGAATATAAGGAGTGGGTTTCCGAACAACTTAGTTGTTTTGGCGTACCTCATACATCGAAATAAACGTGAGCACAATATATATATTTTTATTCAACTTTGAACTGTCATCTTGCGCTTCTTATACTTATTTCTACTATCTGGATTTGCTAAAAGATTATGTGTATATTTATCAATGTTTTGAATATAGATACGTGTGATGTTTTTTATCATGTTTTATGTGTTCATACTACACGGAAATAAGGAACGGTGTACAAAAGAAATATATTATAACGATGTAAGCAAATGGGAAATTTAAAACATATTTTGGTCGGTCATCGATTATTTGTGAGTGAAGTAAGATTGCATGTTTTCGGTAAACTCATATCCACTATATATTTAACTCTCGGAACAAGACTTAAAATATTAGCGAATATTATATGTCTACCGAAATAATATTTTTCTTTTTACGAGTAATATATATATATATATATATATATATATATATATATATATATATATATGTGTGTGTGTGTGTGTGTGTGTGTGTGTGTGTGTGTGTGTATAATTAAATATGTATATATTTAAACTCTACAGAAGGTCAGGAAAACATTGGTATCGTCGGTTTTCTCGTTAGCCATATTGTTTGGCTGACGAGAGCCTAATTTATTTACCATTAAGTGGTCCCTTTTTATGTTAGGATTGAAACCGTCGTACCAACGTGTTTCTGGCCGGCTGTACAGTTTTAAATAAATACATTTTAAACTCTTATATTGCGATTTTTTTCAGTTTGTCCATTGTAATCGATCACATTCATGGGATTCTTTCAAAAAAACAGCGCACAAATATACATATATATAGAGAGAGAAAGAGAGAGATAGAGAGAGGAGGAGAGAGATAGGCATGGATATAGATATAGATGTAAGTACGTATATATATATATATATATATATATATATATATATATATATATATGATCTTAAGACATCAAGCCGAAATGAAATGAATTATTCAAAAATACTTAATACCAAACGCAACAAACGTTAACATGACTATATCCCATGGAATATGTGTTAAATGAATTTGTATATATATATATATATATATATATATATATATATATATATATATATATATATATATATATATATATATATATATATATATAAGCAAGAATGAAGGCTAAACCGAAGAATAGTAGAATCCTTCCGTTAGTTATAGAGTCTGTCAGGGAAATCCATTTCAATATTGAGGAGATAAGATCCCAACAGTTAGGGAGATTTCAGTTAAAAGCTTTCAGCGTAGTTATTCAATCCCCTTGAATGATCGATTTCGGAGTACAGAGATCCAGAAAATAACCTTAAAGCGTCTCATGTCAATTAACGGATCTTATCTACCCTGTGGGATAAAGGTGTGGTTTTACCAACATGGTTTGCTATTGTTTTTTTTTTGTTGTGGCTCTTACAGATGTATTAGTTTGCATTATCTCGTGTTGAACGAAATTACCGGTTTTGTAATACATACTTGCGTAATTGGTTTAAAGTGTTTCTTTTTTAATTTCAAAAATAGGTTTATATACCAATTCTAAAAGCCTACAGCTCTCAATATCATCACTAGTGGGAGAGTGTAGAATTGGGAAAGTAAGACTCCATATAATGATGCGGAACTCATCCGATGACACTATTAAAAAGTCGTATACAGAAATAAAAGCAGGGGAAAAAGTCGGCCATTAAAAACCATACATAACGCGGAGTGTGGTCAATGAATAATGGACATACTAATAAATAAATAAAGCTGGACTAGGCAGCACAAGCAGCAAAACATTCTCCAAAGAGGGTCTTAAGAGGAATAGAGACGGTGATAGAAGATGTCGGGATCAACTGCTTAAAATATGCACATGGCGACATAACAAGATGATGAAAATAATTATGAAAGTACTATTATTCTCATCTTTCTTGGTGGTTGTTTCACGATGTTTCAGCCAACTCTTTCTCTAACGTTCGTCAGGTGGAAACTGCAACGGGATAGGCACTCCGAATCTCCTAACTTCATCCTCAGCAATTACTGCCATCGTCAAAGATGTTGTCGTTACACCACGTTTTTGGCCAAGTAAGCATCGGACCGGCTTTGAATATTATTGAAACCACTATCTTCAGACAATCCCTACCTAGAACCGTACAGATTCAACGTCTCTATCCAGTGCGCCCCGGGTCCCCAGGAATAGTTAGCCGAAACGTCGTGAAACAAGAACGAAGAATGATGAGAATAGTAGTCCGAAATAAATAAATAATTAGCTAATACTCATCTCAATAATGAATTCCAATTAAATAATATAAATTATAAAATTGTTGAAAAGACAACGTGAGACTGCAAACGAGCAAGGAGCTTCACAAAGAAGAGGAGGTGAAAACTTTCAATATGAATCTGATGAGTGAAACTAATTATTTAGAAAACAAATTGTGGATCTCAAGACATTTCTACAGTTTCCAGTCAATATAATACAAAGTGAAAGGCGGCCAGATATTATAGCATTGTCTCATTCAAACACAAGTGTCCTCCTCATAAAATTGGAAATCCTCTGGGAAGAAAACCAGGAGGAGGAACACGAACGGAAAAAACGGACATGCGACACTGCGTGGCGACTGCCGTTAAAAGTGTTAGAGATGCCATGTGATCCTGTGGTTAGTTGTCGTGGATTTTCGGAGACTCAGTAATTTCGTTTCTTACAAAAACAGAAATACCGGGCCGCAAGCTGGAAGTAACTCCTGATCGTCTAAAGAACACAGCTCAATATTGGTCGAGCCAGATTTGTCGACAACGAAAACACTTCAGCATGAAAAGACGTTATAATTTCTCATTGTTCATCTGTTTTTTTAATACCCTTCCGGTGGCAAAAACTGTTTGGTAGCATCAGGAGTGGTAATACCGCGTTGAGCTACGAAAACTCTGTTATAACCCTGGTTGGCGGCTGATGAGGGCAGGGTAACGCACATGCTTTTAACCCTTTTACATGTTGTTTTATGAAAAGTACATAAGTATATGTGTGTATGTATATGTGTATGTATATTTACACATATATTTTATATTTTATATATTATGTATATGTTATATATACATACATAAATATATATATATATATATGTATATATAATAAACGTAAGATATTGTTATAATTTCACTTTGAATGTGACAAAAAAGCTGTATTAAGTACTAAAAATATTGGTGTCTAAGTTCAATGAAGTTGAACATATTTGATTTGTATATATTACCATTAGTTAAGTCTTAGTAGACCATTGATCTCGTATATTGTGCTAGTATACCTCTGGACGCTGACATATATATATTTATAAAGAAACTGTCTTTGGTAGATTCTGCTATGTATGCCGTACAATGAAGCAAATATCGTGTGCAAAAAATGTATATATATATATATATATATATATATATATATATATATATATATATATATATATATATATATATAAAACCTGTGAAGTATGGTAACGTAAACATATGCATCATGAAATATTATCGCATTTATCTCAACACTTTAGGAAATGCCACCAGACCATCGCAAGGCGGAACATGTCAATCCACGTCTGGTCATCCAGTGAGGATAGTATCTTTTTAAAAGCTTCATCGCACGCCTCTTTATTTGAAGTCGTTGCCGGATGAATAGGCGGCCATTTTTTATAGGTTTTCGCGCCTATCATCGCTGGCTAAAATACACGTTGAAAAGCTAATGTTGGTGAATGGCGGAAGTACTTTAGCGGAAGCGTTTCTCATCTACTTGCTAAGCGTTCTGCCCACGACTACATATGGGTGTGCGAAAATCAGAGGGAAGAAGATAATTGCGAAATAACGCGCTTGAAATATATAAGTTTATATGTATGTCTGCTTTGTGATTAATTTTTCTTTCTCGTTATTTTAACATTTGAATCTGTTTATTTTACTATATCCAATCTTATAGTTTCCTAAATTTTTATTATTTTGCTGACATGTCAACTATTAATTTCAGTTGCGTGATAAGTTATATGTTATTATTTATATTAATATGTTTTAGTTTATTGTTGTGTATTTATGCAAGTCTGATATTTTTTTGGCTTGCTAACTTGGTATTGTGTCATTACCAATTTTCCTATATATTTTAAATAGTTCTTGATGAATCTACCTTAGACACTTTTAACTAAATCGCGGAATAAAAAAATATAATTACGTTTATGAAAAGATAATATTTGTTTACTAGTTTACTTAATGATTGTTGCAATCTAAAAAAAATATAAAATACTAAAGTATAACCGCATATTTTGGCATAGAAGACGACACTTAAAGTTTAGAAAATTATCTTTAAACACCAATATTCATGAGACACCATGTGTTACAATCTCTAGGCTAGTATAAACACACATGGATTCATAATTTAGCATCGCCTTATATAACCGATATGTGATAAATTTATTAAATTCCCTCCTACTTTGTACGTCATATTATCTGACGGTCGCATTATTCGCCGAAATATACGGTATATTTTTTTTTGTTGAGAACATATGGTAATATGAAAGTTTTTTTTTTAATTAATAAGTCGTTTTGTCGAAGGTAAATGTCTGCCTCTATTGTCAAATAAAATATATATGCATTGATTTATTTTAAAGTATTGATCGAAGTCAAATAGTTATCTCATCTCCAGTAAGAGAACGATGCCTAATAATCAGAATAAGTGTTACTACCTTACATTACAAGAAATTGAATTAAGATGCACTAGCGGCTAAAAATCTGGGGCAGTTTAGGGTTTTTTTTTCAAGTTCGCTAGAACATTAGGGGGGATTACAACTAAACTTTCATGCATTTAACATATCTTTTTAGTTGACACAGTGTGTTAAGTACACTCTATTATAACGGATAGAAAAAAGTTATTCGCATTTCAATTTTTATTTTTATTTTTTCTTGCATCTGGGAGAGAGGACTTTTTGTAGATTTATGATCCGTTATAAATAAAATTAATTAAAGAGGATTTGTGTAAGCGTGTTTTGCATTCGACTTTATAATTATGGTCAGATATTTTCTAGAACGATATCTGTCCGGCGAATGCGATATAATTTGACAGAAAAAATGCCTCCAAAGAATTTCCTGTAAACTTGTTCAAATTTTAATGAAATCTATTATAGAAGTTTCATATTATACATTTAGTATATTAATTGAAATATTAGGAACTGACTACTTCCTATTAAATTTGATGAAACTTTGTGTTTCCTTTTCTGCGCATAAAAATATTTTTTATAATTTTTATGAGAATTTTTTAAAAATATTTTAGTTTTTCAATATGCGATAATAATTAACTGTTACCATTATTGATTAGAAGTTTCAAATAGTGTAGCCTTGTAAAATGTGTGAATATAAAGGTTTTAAACTATCAATAATCCAAAGTCTATAAATCCATTGATATGATAAATGGGGTAAGTAATGCGAATGAAACAAAACATTTAATTGCACAAAGTTCGAGCAACAAAAGAGGCTGATGGAAACAGTAATATTTTAATAGCGTTTAAGACCAATCAGTATGAACATTAAAACATTAGTAAGAAGAATTAAAAACATTAGATATTCCTTTTGTCAATGCAAACTGGAATAAGCATATTTCATGTAGATGAACCAACACAAATAGACCGAGGTGAGAAATATATATATTTGCATATATACCTAAATGCTAGAACTGTAGATTAGCCTCTATATTTTGTGTGTATATATATATATATATATATATATATATATATATATATATATATATATATATATATATATATATATATACATATACATATACATATGAATTAAGTTTTTAATGTATATGCAAATCAGTTAAATAAGTCATACCGAAGGAATATATTAATTATATATGCATATAATATATAGTATATACCCCTCAGACACTTAAAGTCCATGAACACAGAAATGACTTCCATCACCACAGGACCATTTTAATATACAAATGCCTGAGGGAGTACCTATACACAGATGATGTTACAGAGTCTTAGCTTTGTACGACGGCTATGTCTCTCTCTCTCGGTTCAAAATGTTCAGATCCAGGAACAAGCAAGAGCAAGATAGCCAGCAACAAGTTAAACGGTTTTATGCGGGTACTGTTCTCCCATTTTATGGTTTTATAAATCAGAGATTTCTTCTCCTAGATGGATTGCCTTCACCACGGCTTACTCTCCACCCCAACACACACATACATACACACAAACATATGTGGTGTTAGTAGGCCATTGACCCAGAAAAATGGTTCATTCGCCCTTTGGAAGTCTTGTTTTTAATCCTTCAGGAAGACTAGCCACGCTCCTCACCAAACAAATCCGGTTGGGTAACCAGTTTAGTCGCCGGTGACCCAACCAGGAGTCAGGTAGTACTGGATTACATGGTATCAGTAGCATATGACATGACCTGACACACACACACACACACACACACACACACACATATATATATATATATATATATATATATATATATATATATATATATATATAGTCTTTGAAGTTTTTAACATTTGAAACCACACAAAAAAAATATTTTTTATCATTCATTAAAAAAAACATCTAGTCAGTAAGTCATTTAATCACCTGCAATCACTGCATCAACTCTCAAATTTACTATAATACCAATTTTTATATTTTTTAAGGGATCATCAGTTGTTTACCATAAAACACTGTTTCGGGGATTTAATATATATGTATATATATATATATATATAATTACGTCGTTTTGTCAGACGATTCCCACTTCCTCAGTCACTAAAATTTCATGTGCCCGAATATGACTTTCCGTTCCTTCCAGCGACATCCACACCCTCAAGCAGACATGATACTCATAGTTTGGATGAAACTACTAGCAACGGAACCTGTATCATCTTGCGTTTCAGGTGATTAACTAAACCTGCATGGAACAACGGTGCCCGATCACACACCTCCCAAATCCAAAGGTCTCCATGACTGGGCGGAAGGATTGGCGTTTCCTGTTGGCTCTCTTTAGCATCTCCGGGTCTATCTTGGCTGCTTCAAATGTTCTCCGCTCCTGTATATCAGTGCCCTCCACTGCTTGTGACCTACGCTAGGGGCTCCCACCTCTCAACAGGAACATGAATGCTTGCCAGACGCACATTGATGCTATCACGAAAGAGTTATTTTGGGTCCGTGCTGTTTTTTTTTTTGGGGGGGGCAAGAAGGAGCTAACCATGGCAAACTTTTTAGGAATCGATAATCAAAACGGGCAAGATGATTCGCCCAACGCATCTGGTTCTGATTAACAATGCTCGCAATACTTGTTGTTTTCGCCTTATGTAAGGCATAAGTAACAGGACAAACCTATCCTACTTTTAATCAAGAACGTGTCTGAGGC
Organism: Euprymna scolopes; assembly: GCF_053919585.1. Taxonomy (NCBI): domain Eukaryota; kingdom Metazoa; phylum Mollusca; class Cephalopoda; order Sepiida; family Sepiolidae; genus Euprymna; species Euprymna scolopes. Next base: position 102,397,240 of record NC_136490.1, read on the forward strand.
AGTGATGATGAAGCCTCTCGAGCAGGTCTGTATGTGACCGTAACATGGTCCATGTTTCAGATGCATAGAGTAGGGATAACACTACACATGTATGATATACTGCCATTTAAGTTGTCAGAGTTAAGTCACCTCAGACTAGACTCTATGTTGTAATCTTTCAAATACATCTGATGCCTTGTTGATTCTCTGTCTTGTTTCCGCATCAATAATGCCATCATTTGATAAGGGACTTCCAAGTTAGACAAAAAAGTTTTACCACTTCAAGGCGCTTTTCACAGACAGAGATATCGGATTCCACATACAGGTCATCAGGAGCTGGGGTGTACATGTGCTAGTTTTTTTGGGTTTTTTTAAGCTAACTCTGAGTCCGAATCAGGTACAAGAATTCGTGAAGAGATCAATTACTTGTTGCATATCTACCGAAGTGGGTGTCACCAGGTCAGCGTCATCAGCATACAGCAGCTCCCTAGCAAGTCCATCACTAATATATATATATATATATATATATATATATATATATATATATATATATATATATATATATATATATATACATGTGTGTGGGTGTACACATGTGTATATTATCCATATCTGCCTATATATATATATATAAATATATGTATATATATATATATATATACATATATATATATGTATATATATATATATATATATATATATATATACGTATAACAAATATGAATACGTGCCTGTAACAATTATTTCATTTAAATTATTAATATTATACCTTTATAGGTTGATTTGATTGCAACTTAGACGTTTTTTCGTTGTCTTCACGAATCTACATAGTTGTTTATTTTATTATTTACAGTGTACTACGTTAATTTTAATAAGGTTGTCAAAATCAAGGTTTAATATATCGGCTTGGAAGCAATGAAACTTTATAAATAGTATGATATGAGATTATCTTGAGTATATCTATGTATAACAATATCTATATATGTATGTGTATGTGTTTATGGTACAGCCGAAATGAACCCAAACATTAGAAATAGTAAAAATAAAATGAAATAATACGGACTTTCTTTAATTTTGTGTTACATTGAGCGGTACTCTTTGGCACAAATAGAGTAAAGTCCGGGCTGAGTATATTGAAGGGGTCTACCCGACGGTCAACTTACTTGCTGACGCCCCATCCTCAGATCAACACAACGATTAATCTTCATTTGTGTGTGAGTCTATGTGTGTGTATGTGCGGGTGTGCTCACGAGGAGGAACTTGCGTGTATGTGTGTTTGTATGGTTCAACTTGCAATGGTCACCAAGGGGCAAGGGACATCATGTTGCTCTTGACTTTTCGGGATATTTTCTCAATTTTTCTTTTTTCATCTTTCTTCAGATGTGCCGACAGACACTCTCTCCCCAAACGCCACTTCTTTTCGCCTTCCTCTGATCTCCTTGGCCGTTCGTAAATAACTTAATTTTCTCTTTAGACTCCTCCTTACGTACCTCCTTTCATGCGTGCCGACACATCGTGATCATTATCAATGTACTTAGATAAAGTAGCCATGAGAATAACAAGAGATTCTGTCAAACAATTATATGAGTGCATAAAAAGACGTAAACATACACACGTTATTAATATGTAAATGTGTATGAGTTTTAATATGTAAACTTAGCGATATTCATTTTTGTTTTTATATACATATGATGAAATAATATAATCTAAATAGTGTCTATATTACACATATATGTATCTACTATATATAAAAAATAAATACGTATATATATATATATATATATATATATATATATATATATATATATATATATATATTATTGATTAATAAAATAATTATTGACTATATAGGTGTATATAGTTTCTATTGCGTTTTATTCCAACTCCAACGACAGATACGCAGAAATGTAGTAATCAATGTTCATACAAGTAAAAACACATTATTACAGTTCTGCCAGTTTATAAACTTAGCATTAAACTCACCGGCTTTCATTGGATAAATATCGATGAATCCAAATCTATATAACAATATATAATTTATATTTTATAAAAAAAGTATATATAATTTAATAACAGTTTCCATGAAAATTACAATTGTTTAAGATTTTTTTATTTACTTCATCAAATAACTCATGGGCGTAAAAATTAAACTTTCTGAAGAGTAACATAGCTGTAATATTCTATGTTGTCCTATAAATGTAATTGTCAAATTCCTAGATTTTTTTTCATGGCTAAAACAAAAATATGTTTAAAAATATGCCCAGTCCCTTTCATTGTAAGAGAGGAAAACTCTTTTTCAATGGTTAAAGCTTATTTTTTAACGGTTTTACAATAACAGACTCTGTGTTAAATCAGAACGACATGTAAAATTACCCTAATACTTCGACATATTGTCCGGTGCAAAATCATCGAGGAAAATACATAAATATGAATTTATTCTCGAAAAATTTTAATCCTCTTTGTCACTGTATTTTTATGATGGAATTAAGTTATTCGTTTGGTTGGCTTTTTTTTAAATCGATATCATAACAAGAATATCACTGAATCACGAGTAAATGTTTTAAAAGTTCCTGGACACCATTTCAATGTTAGGTCTGATTTACTGGCTTTTAGGGCATTCCTCGTATAAGTTTTGTGCACAAAATCACACTTATTTCCCTGTCATGAGAGAGGATTTCCATTTAGTCGGTTTTTATACTTGTTCAGAAAAGAAGTGGTGTCGTCATCCAGTATAATGTGACTGCTTTTTAAAAAGGTTGTTCTATGGTAGCTACACTAAAATCTGTAGATCGAAAGAGAACCGTTATGCTAACAGTAATAAGTCGTTAAAATCTCCCATCTTTAGCGTCAAATATAGAAAATAGAAATAATAAACAAGAATTGAAAGATCAATTAAAAAGTTCATTGGAATGCATATGTAAGACGAATTTGACTTGGCTCAATTAGGGTTGTTCTATCGCCATTATTACATTAAACGCTTCTAGTTTACACAGTCAGTATGGCATGCGATTAAACGTTCTGAGATTCCGATTATAATTATGTTGTTTAATTCGGATGTTGAAAATAAAAATGATAAATTAATCGTCTCTTTTTAAAATTTGGAAATCAACTCCAATAATCGTATATCATAAGATGTTTAATAAAGCAGTTATTTGGAAATTAAATAACCCACATTTTTAAAAAGACAAATATGGACATTCTAAGATTTCCATGAGAGAATATTTTTTGTTCACTAACGTCAAATGTATTTGCACGAAAGTTTCATAAACCTATTTTATATTTAACCTGGATGGGCCAGAGGGGATTTCAAATTGTATATTTTTGTGATGACTGAACTTTAAGAGTTTTATCTCTCTTTTGCTAATATTGTCCGTGTAAGCCTAAAAGAAAGCAACTCCTGGCATGATTGGGCATCAGATTAAGAGATTCTTCATTTATTTTCTGGCAAAACCGGTTTGAAAAGGCAGTTCATATCCATACAGACACATTCTCGAGCAGAAATGTCGCTCGTTTAAATCTTATTACTCGCTCATCCCATCTATTCGCTTATTTGAGATTCATAACGCTCATGAAGAACCATAGCAAAAGTGAATTAAGAATAGGGGCTTCTCTGTAGAAAAATAAATTCCTTAGACAAAAGATCACTCGTTTTAATGGTTGCACTCTTTGCTTCATAGTTCTTTTTCTTTTAATTAAAAATGGGTCTCTTTACATTTGGAACGACTTTCATACGATAGAACTCACTTATGACGCCCATAGTTCATTGCTGGCAAAAGTTTATTGAGAATAGTTATGACTATGTAGAAAATAAAAATAAATTATTGAACACTGTTCCTTCGCAGTAATTCAAGTTTTGAATTTAAAATATGTTTTACGGTTGGGTTGACCCGCATATGATCTGCATATTTGTTCCCATTCCAATAGGTAATTCACCTAATTATGTTTATTCAAACGCTTACTAAACATTATCTTTACTTAAATTTCGTAACGTTGTAGGCAGATATGGAACAAGCTTTTTAATCGATTTTTGGCAAAAGTTTGGCTATAAAAGGTGTCAAACGTTAAAAGATTTTACCTTTGCGATCTCTAGCAAATTATTCAGCCAATTTTGGGTCTAAAAAAATGAAATATTACATAAAGCGTGTTCAGACATGAAGCAAGCTTTTTAATCCGTATGTGGGCTGTAATTTTTCTGGCAAGAGGTCAAAGTTGAAAGAGTTTCTCTTTGAAGACCCTACCAAACTCATCCGCTAATTTTGGGTCCAAACACTTGAAATTTTAGTTGAATGGTTACCTAGACATTAGTCAAACAATTATATGTATATATATATATATATATATATATATATATATATATATATATATATATATATGCACATAATGTAATGACAATTACATAGAACCCGAGCAAATCTGAGCTGAATGGCTAGTTATAAATGCTAATTTTAGCTTATAATAAATTAGAATGAAGGCAATATGTTTGTGGAATAAGGTGAACAACAAAATAAAGAATTAGAATTTCTTTTAAACATTTCTCTTTTTTCTTTTTCTTTCTATGTCACTTTTCCTCCCATTCCCCCTTCTCCTCTTTCACGCGCATTTTTCCCTCCAATTACTAAGCTAAGCATCTCTCCCTCTCTTTCTGCTCTGTGTCTTTCCTATCTATCCTTTTTCCCTTTTCTATCTATTTTCTCTGTAACTTTTCTATATATATTCTCTCTCTCTCTCTCTCTCTCTCTCTCTCGCTTACATATATATCACCTACAAACATATAATACGACATTAACTGTCAGCATAAACAGTAATATTTCGTACCAATTGTCGGTGGTAAATAATCAATCAAATCCACATTGCACTACTTGAATATTTTTTTCGAGATGAATTTTAAAGAAATGAATATATAAAAAAAATACAAAATTTCTGATGCAATAAATGCATGTGCTTTTGTCGGGGTATCTTTTGTAGTTTCAGTAGACACAATAATTATGTTAAACCGTGACCTTTATAAATAAGTAGATACCAAGATACATACATTAATCTCTTCGGGAATTGCTGAAATACAGCGAGGCCAATGCAAAATTTTATGCAGTACATATTAAAAATAAGTAAACAACTAGCATCTTAATAGACAAAATAATATGCCCATAGATGTATATAATGAAACAAATAACACGGTAAGCGGCGCAGACGCCGCAAACAGGGGCCGAAAAATTGTCGTATTTCACCACTTAAAATGATAAAAGAAACCGTATCCAGAGGCCACCTTATCCCGAGGTTCTACTGTAGACCGCAGTCTCACTAAAAATCGCGTGATTTTCTAACGGTATTTGATAACGTCCAACGGTAATGCCTGTACAGTACGGACTATTACGAAGAATGTTTTGTTTCTATTTCTATTTTCAGCGCTGTTGCCGAGGGATTCAAAACTTCAAAACTATTATTTTTTCTTTCGCAAGATAAATTAACATTTGGACACGTGCAATTAAAAATTAGCAGTTTGTTTGAAAATACTTTGCAGTTTTCCATGTATTACAATTCTATTTAATTACTCCTACACACATGACTAAAAATGCACCTGTTCTCAAATAATCTCTAAATAGGTCCATTTTTTAATATTTTTTAATACAAATTATTAAGTAAATAAGTATGTAAAAACATATATACGGGTAATTCAATTACATTTTTCTAGATATTCTGTAGTCGTTTGAATTGCATACTCTAAAAAAAAATAATTTGAAAACGAAACGGTTTGACGCTAAAAACTTACGTAGCCCAAAAAGAGGAACTCTTTTCTCCTTTTCGTAGACAATCGCGGCTAGTAGTTTTTTAATCATACAAATGATTTTTTTTTATTCATACAAAAAATCAACAATATCAACTTAATTCACTTAAACTTTTTCCATATATTATTTGCCCTTTATTTTTTATTATCATTATTATTATTATTATTATTATTATTATTAGTAGTAGTAGTAGTAGTAGTAGTAGTAGTAGTCATAGTAGTAGTAGTCCTACTAGATGTTGGTGTAGTATAAGGAATAGTAGTAAAGGTTGTAGTTATAATAAAAGTAATAATATTCTTATTTTAACTGTTTACATTAGTTTAATATTGTTGTTATTTTTCTAATGCCACAATTACTTAACAATTTTAGTTGTGATTATTATTTGTTACTGTTGTTACTATCAATAATAACATAATCATTTATGTTATATTTTTCATGATATCATTTATAGCATTGCCAGTATTAAGTTTTATTCATACTATTATACAAAATTTATTACTATTAATACTAATTAGTAATCGTATTATTTTTTTATTATTGATATTCCTATTTATATTGCTAATAACATTTTCATGTAGATTTATTTATCATCAATTGTATGTTTGGATTCTTCATTGAAATTATGCTTGATAATATGATCTTCCGGGCAACTCTGGGACACGATGAGGCTAGTACATATTTAATATCCATATGCGTGTGTGTTTGAGTGTGTGTGTGTGGGTGTATGTGTGTGTGTAATCTGTGTATGTTTGTATGCATCTATATCTATAACATTGTCGTGGCAAGGTGGTTACAGCTGAATGCGGCAAAAACAAAGATTTTCAGTGGACATTAGGAATATTTCCGATCTTTATAATATCTGAAGTCAACGATCCGTTGCATTTATTTATTTTACTGAACCTGGGTATTTAGAGTGGATACGAAGGCAAAGTAGGGAGGGAGAAATGAAAATGTAAGTAAATAAATAAATATGGGGACTTGATTTTTTTTTTTCGCTCAGATTGATAGATAGGTGAAAAAAAATGGAAGGTCGGTAATGGGTGGCTGATGTGGAGTTTGGTTGGTGTAGGTGATGGGAGCTGAGAAGAGCTAGATATTCCGATAGGGTAACGAGGTTACAAGTCGTTAGGCAGGGCAACCGTAAACATTAACCCTTGTGCGAAGATAAAGCAAGAGGAGGAAAGCGCACATTAAAGCGATATCAGTTTCCACCGGGTCAAAATTGCCGACCTTTCAACATGGTAAAAAGAAGCTAGAAGCAATTTGAATTGTATGTGCCCCTTTTCCTTATATCATTCTCTCCTTATCCCACCTTTCTCTCTCTCTCTCCATCTCTCTCTCTCTCTCTGTATATATATATATATATATATATATATATATATATATATATATATATGTATATATATATATATATATATATATATATGCATAGATAGCTGGACACCGCCAGACAGCTGGTTCCTCGTCTACGACTCATCAGTGTGTCTTGATGTAGCACGCGTTTCCACGCCGGTATTTGAAGCTGAAACAGACTGCCACAATTAAATGCGACTAGAAGTCACACGCTGTATATATAATGCTTAAAAACAAGCTACTTAGGTAGATAAAAATATAGCTATTTCTCTATTTCTCTCCCCCCTCTCTCTCTCTCCATATATATATATATATATATATATATATATATATATATATATATATATATATATATATATATATATATATATACACACATATATATACATATATATAGAGATGTATATATATATATATACATATATATATATATATATATATATATATATATATGGAGAGTGTTAATATATGTGTGTATCAATATATAGAGAGAGATATATGTGTGTGTGTAAGTTATGATATATTTTTTGTTTGCATATATTTTTTCTTATATATTACTTATAACAGATAGAAATATCTTCTTTATAGAATATAAGACACTACAATTTTTATGTGAACTTTTCTAAAATGTATACATGATCTAATGACGTCATCAATTGGCCAACGATTTTTAAAACTTATTATTTACTATTGTAATTTAATTTAATACTAATTTCTTTTACATTCAAATAATTTACTTAAAGATTAAATTATCGAAATGTAAAAGAAAGTTTCACTATTATGGTTAGAAATGATTAAGTAAAATCTGTTTTCTTTTTTTCAGTGGGATTAGAAAACATAACAGAGACATAAATACGTTACTTTTCTGACATCTACAGGAGAGCAGAAGCGACAATAAAATACTTTGTTAGTTCACTACACATGTTATTTGTTTATATAAGTTTGCGATACTTTGGAACGATTTAAATTATTCATACGAAAGAGAATTTTGTTCCCTGAATGCTCCTTAGGAATAATTTTCCGTTTTACCAGTTTAGTGCCTCAAACCATTTCATTACAACTAAAATTACATTTTTCTTTTCTTGGCCTTCGGGACAAGATCAAAGTGTAGTATCTTTCTTTAGATGCTGCACTTCTATTTCTTGTTCTCTTTCGGTGGAGGAGAAATCCTCATCGACTGAGGCAATTTTTATTTTTGTACCTTTTCTCCACGTTAAAAAACGACCCTGGTGTCTAACTCTGTCCCGTGGGGAGGCATAGTAAATAGGTACAACTAAAATTAAAAACAAACGTAAACGAAAAGAGTTGTGTTTTTAATGTATCTAAAATTGGAAAAAAAGTTTAATAAACATTAAAATTAAACGAAAAATACAAGAAACGAAATTCATAATTATTTAACAACTTATTTTTAATAGATAAGTTGGTTACTTTTTAGTAACACTAACAGAACAATCGAGTTAAACTGTGAAGTTTAAGAACGGCGAACGCAACTGCGGAAGTGAATGCTTTCCAATCTCCCAGTTCATTTGGTTCAGTCTCAGATTCCATATTTAATTTCATTGAACAAGCCATGCAAGAATATCGCAGTGCAGGCAATAAAAACTGGATCTTAAGACATTATTCATTTTTCAATCGGTTTAAATCTAGCCATAAAATAGCCGGCAATAACCAGGTTTATATCATAACTTTAAATTTTAAAAGAATTCACACAATTAATTAAAAATCTATGTTGTAGCGGACATTTTGAAATAATGGAATTTAAATCGTTTTATTTTTTTAAAAATCAGTTAATATTTAAAAAAAATTGTTTTGCTTGCCATTTCAACTGATTATAGCATATATTAATTAGAAAAACGCGTTTTTTTAAATATATAATAATATTAAATTCATATCAATTTTTTTATTGTAACTTAAAGGTAAATTTTTGTTCAGTACGTGTATTTAAACTTTTAAAAAGTAAACATATTTTACTTATTTTAACTATTATATTTCATAATAAATAGAAATTTCGATTGATTAAAATATATTTTGATCGAATTTCGAAAATAAAAATATGAGGGGATACGCACTAAAAAAATATTTTTTCCATCCTTTATTTTATGGAAACTGCATTTATATAAAATTTCATTCTAAAATGGATAAGTATCGAAAATTTCACGAAAATCTGACCATCAGTTGATTTTTGCTAAATTTATTTAACACGCATATGTTTTCCCGTTCGGAATGTCTACTACATGTGAACGTGATTTTAAAACGTCAATTATGTAAAGCTTAAGCCTGAGGAATCCTAGAGTGGATGAAACGCCGAATATTCAGTGTAGCTTAATCGCAATATATATTTTATAAATTACTAACAAGCTCTACCTACGTATTGAGCACTTTTGAAGTAAATACTTAAAGTTTACGCATAAACCTATACTTTCGTATATTAATTTTATGTGAGTAAATGAAGTAGTTATATGTATATATATATATATATATATATATATATATATATATATATATATATATATATATTAGTTCACACCATATATATATATATATATATATATATATATATATATATATTTATATATTTTACTAGCAAATCATTATTCAAGCATGGCTGAGTGTATACGACAGAGTTATTCTATTAACCGATTTTTTCAGGATATCTTTTCCATTCGCCGAGATGTCTTTTTTATTTCAGTTGGCATCTTGTATGAAATGGCGTCGAAAAGTTGTTCAGCCATATTCTTTTCAAGCGTGTTCTATCGTTGTATCTGATTATCCTCAGGAGCGAGTGTTATTGTTATCGTTTTCTTTGTCTTTTCCTTTGCGGCTTGATGTATTTATAGATTATTTTCTTCTTTTTTGTTTTGTTTTTTTAAATGTGGGTGCAAGAGGGTTACGGGCGAATGATTTTTGCTTTTAGTTTCAATTTTTTTTATTTTATGGTTTATTCATTTAATGTGTTGTTAGTTATTAAATACTTTTAGTATATTCGCCCCCGTATTAATTAAGGGCCGGTTAAAAAGTGGCTGTACTTTTTTCATAAGTATGGCTCCTAGTAATTTATATATGCATATATACATACATATATGTAACTTTATACACATGCATTAATATACTTATATGTATATATACATATGCACATATATATATATATATATATATATATATATATATATATATATATATATATATATATATATATCGGTGTATTCTATTTTTAAGTGGGTACATTATTTTGTTTATTGGGATGTTAGTGGTTTGCATCCTCTTTATAATTATCGCGTTCGAAGTTTTAATCGATTTCTCAAACTTTAGTAGGACAACAATGGAAGCTTCATTTCTGCAACTGCACAATGATTTAATGTTTTTATTTATTTATTTATTTATTCATTTATTTGAGATTATAATATTTCATCAAGCTTTGGTCGCTGACTGTTGTTAGCTTCTATCATGACTTTTATAAGGGGGAAAATTTACCTCATTATTATTAGTTTTCGACTTTGACATGAATGAGTTGAGGACCCCTTTTAATCTGTGTGCCGTTTTGCTAGTGTGTACATTTATTTATTTCTAATTGTTTTATTTGTTCTTTATTGAGATTAGACATTTCTTTTTTTTAAATAGAGGCGCTGTCTCAGTGTGTAACGCATAGAACGTGCTGGATTGCTTGATGATACACACTATTATGTTTTTTTTAATATTTAGTCAAGGTTTACTCAAGTTGAGAAGTATGCTCATTCCAGAATCTCTGATAAAACCCTTTACAAGAATACTTTAGAAACACGAGGATAGTTTTTACTAGGCATTAAAGTCATATGCTTGAATACATCGACGTGGGTACCCCAACGGTACCTTAAATTCCGATTCTGTATATTTCTAAAACATCAGTTCTGGAAGATGATGCAGACAGTCGTGTACCGTCAATATACTGTTTCCCCCTTTTCTTAGATTCATTGGGACGTTTCAGACAACTCAGAAAAAAAGATTAGCGATAAACATTCGTAAAATTTTGTTCATGTGGTTCGCAGAAGAGAAAAACGGGATAAGAGGATAATGGCTACTTAAAAATCCATCAATCTTTTGACCCAGCGCTCCTTTTACGGCGCAACCTTTTGATGTCTTGGCTGGAGAGATCGTCTTCTGTGCTCAATCAGAAGTCAAGAAACGAGAATGACCCAAGGAAAAAAATGAAATAAACAGTGAATATCTTGACCGGAACTACACACACATTCACACACACAAACGCACACACACACACACACACACATATGTATGTATTTATATATAATATATATATACGTATATATTTATATCTATCTATATCTAAAGTGAGAATGTGTTAGCACACTACTCAACCTATATACTCAACGATTTTTTATCTTCATACTCAAATTCGTATATAGGGTATTCCGAAATGTTAACAATTATTTTATCAGTTTTCATCCTAAAATTGCAAAATTGGTACTTGGTTTACCATCGAATTTTCATCTTTTTGTCAACTGTTTCACGGGGTTTGAAATCACTTTTTAAATACATAGGCAAGCGTGTATAACTATTATCATACTTGACTCGCATGCTTTAGGTTTTTGTTTCGATTTCAGCTCGAGTATTCTTTTATTTTAACAAGAAGCGAACTCTGCAGAGAAAATATAAAAACAATACTCGCATGCACCTTTATCAGTTTCTGCCCGTTGTTTCCTTATTTTTGTGAAAGAATATAATATTACGTTTAATACAAGGCAATGCGGGTACATTGTTTATAAATTCATATTTATAATTTTATATTTATAAAAGTGAGAATTTTCCATGTATCTGAATACCAAATATCCTAAGTTTCAAGTTTGTTTATACAAAAAAAAAACCTTTAGTATATAAGTTGAACTGTTAAGAAAAGTGTCTATTAAAAATAAATTTCGTCAGGTCCTTTATCCATTCCACCACTGGTGCATACGGATAATTCTGTTATAAATTTTATACACTTCAAAACTGTTTGTATATTGTCCTGGGAATATGATAGCATTACAGTAATCAGGATAATTCAAATTATCAATACTTTTTTTCTGAATAACAATCATATTACAGATTGTTTGTATGTTTTTCTTTCGGAATCCTTCTAGATTAGGTTTCATAATTTTTGCATCAATTTTTGCGAGCTGTCATCTTAATATTTATAGTTAATGTTGTTTCAGCACTTTTCTACGAACTCATCCTCTGGTTTTCTCTAGGTTATTATCGGCGATGGGATAAGTACGGTGTGTACTGTAACCAATTCCCGGTAATTACTGCCTTTCTATAGTTGTTATCTCACCATGTGTTGGTCAACTGCTAGCTTCAGACGACGTTCACGGAACCGTAGAGACTCATGGACTATATCCAATGCAACAAGGTCCCCGAAGGTTGGATCTTAGGGTCTTCCAAATCCAATTTTGTGTTCGTATCATATCTTTCATTGTCGGTTCAGCACAGAATATATCATTTGCATTTTTTTATGTTTCGAATCCGGATTATTATTTGTGCATCTTGTATCGAAACGTTAGGAAACAAAAATAAATAGGAAGATGAGGGTTAGATTTCAAACTAAAGTTAAATGCAGCATGTACAAATATTTAGAAATGTCGGCACCAAGATAAGCCTCAAACATCTAACGTGATTTAATTTCTCACAACACAATCTAAATACTAGAGATTTGCATATGAATAGTTCCGCCGCTTCTCTTTCACTCTCAGTCTCCTCTCTCTCTCTCTCTCTCTCTCTCTCTCTCTCTCTCTCTCTCTCTCTCTGTTTTAGACACATCCTTTCTTTCATTCGCTCATCTTCGTCCTTCTTTAGGTTCATTTTTTATCAGGTTGACCCTTATTCCATTCCTTTAAATATTCTTATGCTCCTGTGAAGTTAATTAAACACATTACCATTAAAAACGACATCATATGTCTGTTGAATTAACACATAACATCATATCTATAATAGAATAAAAATACAGAATGGTCTCCATTATGTTTAAACCTTGCTGGTTTATTGTTCGTTTCACGCCCTTTTCTAGGCACCGTCGTTTGCTTTAATTACGATGACGCACGTCGAAAAGATTGCAGCGGGGTGAAAAGATCGACCAGTTGTCAAATAGACATTGAATAACAGAAAAAAACAATTAAGACTAGAAAATAAATAAATAAAATAAATGCCATCATCTGCGAAACGAGTGGAGGAAGGAAATGTATGGAAACATAATGGAAATATCGCAGCCTACTGACTATTGCGAATGGCGCACAAGGCGACTTGTTTTCCCTTTTTTTTTTCTTTTTTACATTTCCGACTCGATTATTGAAAATCGAGGTTATGATGGAAAATGTAGTCACTCAGAGCTGGATAGGAGTTGGAGTTGGAGAAACAACGGACTAGTCAGTCGCAATGGGATTAATAATTGCGAGTCGCAATGGAAGATTTGAGGTTTATTTCTGCTTGCAAAAAAAAAGAAAAGCGGTTGCTGGAAGATAGGTGGTGTGGAAGCTGATTTAATAAATTTGAAGAACTTCAGTAAGAGTGGGAATGTGTCGATTGCTGGACCGTATAACAAAGATACAAGTAATAATTTGGCGCCAATTCTGACGCGTTGTTTTTTGGAAAGTGGATTTCAAGAATGAGGATCGAATTTCGATATATTCATTTGAGATCATAAAAAGGCAAAACACTCACAGCCGCTGTTCTTTATTAATAACTCTATGAAACTGAAAGTACTATATATTATTTTAATTGGAATTCATTATTGAGATGAGTATTATTTATATTACTTTATTTATTGCGGACTTTTATCCTCGGCTTTCTTCGATGTTGTTTCACAACGTTTCGGCCAACTATTCCTTTGGCCTTCGTCAGGTGGTAACCGCGACGGGATAGGAACTCCGAATCCCCTAACTGCATGCTTAGCAATTACTGCCATCCATAGTTGTTGTCCTCTCACCACGTTTTTGGCAAAGTAAGCCTCTGGCAGGCATTGGGTAAGATTGAAACCGCTATCTTCAGACAATGCTCACCTGGAACCATAGAGATTCAAGTTCTCAATCCACTGCGAACTATGTATGGCAATCATTGCTGAGAATGCAGTTAGGAGATTCGGAGTTCCTATCACATCGCAGTTACCACCGGACGAAAGTCAGAGGGATAGTTGGCCGAAACATCGTGAAACAACATCTAAGAAAGAAGATATAATAGCCCACAATAAATAAATAAAAAATACTAGTCTTTCTCTTTTAAATATATTAGTAATGAGCCTCCCTAACTGAAAACGGGACGGGAATATTTTTAATGTCAATGGTGTATATCTTATTAGGACTCTCCGGAATTAAGCTCGATCAAAAATTCTGCAATTGTAACTCCTCTTAAACAACTTTCCTTCGGAATGATCATCTAATGTGATGGACTCTAGCAATATAAATACATTTTAATGAAAAAGCATCTTGCTACATAACCTCTTACTTAGGATGTATCCTACACACCTGGCCCTTACTCATAGTATCCCTTTACGTTGCTTTAGTATACAAACACAATAAAACAATTCCCATTGTTCATACAAATATAAATATAAATATGAGAGAAAATAAATTCACGCGTAAACTTTTCCTGGATTCTGAATTACTGCGTTACCAAAATCACTTAAGAATGATTCGTTCTGTTAAACAATCCGACAATTAAATCAGTTATATACATTGGCTAACATCCGTCATGGATTTATTAAACATTGCTTCTTATTCACTTACGGTGACAATAATAACGTATATATGTACGTTTTTCTACCAGCTGTGACAGTAGAAAATGCATATAATTTTTATGTCGTTGTGACGTATTTACTAACATTCTCTCGGTGTATTTTTCATATGGTCTGCTGTCTCATCTGTTGTATTAACTTTCTTTCTGAATTTCCAACGTATTTCTTTGCGTCAGCCTTAATCGTTGGGTCGTATCTTGCAGATGCTCAGCCTGTAAAGCATATACACATACACCCACATACGTTTTTAAACAAATATATGTGGTCATGCATGTATATATATATATATATATATATATATATATATATATATGAATATATTCATGTGTATATATATATATCCATGTATATATACAGGTGTATTCATGTCTGTTTCTACTTTAGATGTATCATTTGGTGGCACGGTACATGTATGCATGTATATATATATATGTCTATATTTGTGTGACTTTGGATATATAAGTGTATTTTACGTATGCATGTATGTTTGTATGTTTATATATATATATATCTGTATCTATGTATCTGTGTGTATGTTTGTATGTGGATGTGTCTCTGTGTCTATTGTATGTAGATATATGTATACACACGTATATTTCTGAACTATTAGAATAGGCTGCCTCGTATAGAATTGTTGTAACAATATAGATTACAAAAATGTATGGATGTCCGAATGTTGTTTATATATATGTTATATATGTATGTATGTGTGGATATGTATATGTATGTCTGTTGTGTGTGTGTTTATATGTATGTATGTGTATATGTATATATATATATATATGTATATGTATGTATTTATGTATGTATGTATGTGTGTGTTTGTGTATATATGTGTATGTATGTATATATATATATATATATATATATATATATATATATATATATATATATATATATATACACCCGTCTGTAGTCGGGTAGCATAATATTGCATATACGAAGATGTTACCACGCTACATAAGTAAAGAAAAATACTATTATTTGTCTCTGTATGTCTGAAATGTGTGTGTGTGTGTATATATGCGCGGGTGTGGATAAATGTTAGACATTTATAAGTGTATTGATACACGCATATAGGTACATGTGGGGTTTAGATAACTTTCGGGTTTATATTTATTCACATTTTGTTGGTTTATTTGTTTTAATTTAATTTTATTTTTATTCTTATTTATCTTATTTTTTTATTTTTTTTATTTTTTATTGTATTTTTTATATATTTTTTATTTTTTATTTATTTTTATTTATTTATTTATTTATTTATTTATGTATTTTATTTTTATTTTTATTGATTTATATTTTTTTATTTACCTTAATGTAACTTTTACTTTATCTTCTACGTAGTTTCAGAATCATTGTCTAGTTTCAGTAAATAAAACAAAAAGTGTCTAGCATGGATTCGCTTTTGAATATATGGATTAATGTGTGTATACTGTGTGTGTTGGCAGTGTCTGTGTATGGATGTGTTATGTGTGTGTTGCGTGTATGTGTGGGTGGAGGTAGATTAAAAAGGCACCGGTCAGTACTTGGTTGACCATAGCTAAGGTTATTAACTTACAGACTCTAAGACAAGAAAACGAAACTCTCAAGTACCCTATGCCATAAAAAGCCAAAAGTTAAGTTAGATGGGGGAGGGGGAAAAGAAAAAAGATGTTTATCATCTTCATAGACCTCACTCATCCTTTTACCGTTTTTGTTTTTTTTTGACTCCCACCCAGGTTGTATTTTTAACTTGATAAACGAAATAGAAAAATGTATTTGGTGGAAATGTCACTTTTGAAGGTAGTTCTTGGCCTGAAGACGTAATCCCCCGACGTGGGTGATTACAGAAACATGTATGCACATATGTAGCCATTAATGTTTGTATAAATAAAATTAATATACCTGCTCTGTTCACTCATTGAGCACTATTTTGGTAGACACGTGTTGTTTCATTGGATTTACTTCTAGGAAACTAAACTCTACTGGCTATATATAAATGCTCCTGCATAGTTGAGCACTTTACTTCGTGTCTTCATAAAACGCAAACATGGAAAGAATTAACTTCGAAACGTCACTAAAGAACATCCCCGCACCAAATACCAAGGATTATTTACTAAAATTAATAATGAAAATGGATGATTTACTCAAAAGGATGAAATGGAAAGCTACCTTTTTTCTATTGGATAAAAATGATAACACCAAGAAAGAGAGATATGGATTTAAAAGCATTAAATCACCACCAGTAATCCCACAATTAGTGCTATTCGAGAAGGATCTCTATTCACTAATTAGAAATTTAGAATTCCACAAAACTAAAAATCAATTCCAAAAAAAACTCGACAATATTGTAAAGGAGATCAACAAGTCACAACATATCCTTGTTAAGGCTGATAAAACCAGAAACTTTTACAAATTAGACAGGGAGAAATATAATGACCTGGTCCAGAAGAATTTGAAAAAAGACTATCACAAGGTAAAAAATAACAACGTAATTCATTTGATAAATAAGGACAGTAAAAAAATCACGGATGAATTACAAATCAGCGATAGAGTAAATAAACTTAGAGAAAACGAAGCGTATATCCTTTTAAAGGATCATAAACCCAGCTTCAACACAAAACCAACAACAAGATTGATTAACCCAACCAGACCCGAAATTGGAAAGATTAGTAAAAGAATATTAGAGAAAATCAATCTAGAATTAAAACGGCAGTTCAACCTGAACCTATGGGTAAATACGGCGGATCCGGTAAAATGGTTTCTTAACATTGGCAACAAGAAAAACTGCGCCTTTGTGCAATTTGACATTATGGATTACTACCCGTCAATCACAAAGGATCTCTTTGGAAAGGCAATTGAATTTGCCAAGACCTATACTAATATCTCCGAGGAGGATTTGGATATTATTATGAAATGCCGCACAACTGTCCTTGTCTATAACGGGGAACAATGGGCAAAAAATGGGCAAAACAACTTTTTCGGGGTATCAATGGGATCGCTGGACTCTGCAGAGGCAACAGATCTCGTTGGACTTTATATCATTCATAATTTAACGAACGATAATATTATTGATAGAAGGGACATGGGCCTATATCGTGATGATGGGCTGATAATAGTGAAGAATGCTACAAGTGTTAAATGTGATCAGATTAGAAGAGCAATCCATAGGGACATGAAAAATTTTGGCCTAAAAGTAGAAGTTAATGCTAACTTAAAACAGGTTGATTTCCTTGACGTTACTTTAGATCTGGATTTAAATGCTTATAAACCATATATGAAGGATAACGCTAATCCTATTTATATACACCCGCAGTCTAACCATCCACCATCCATTATTAAACATATACCGTTATCTATTGAAAGTAGAATAAGTAACAATTCATCTAATGAAGTAACTTTCAATAATTGCAAAGCTATTTATAATACAGCACTTAAAAATAGTGGATATAAGGACATAGAGATAAAATATAAAGTAAATAACACTAGCACAAATGGATCTAGAAATCGTGGTAGGAAAATTATTTGGTTCACACCCCCCTTTAACATTATGTTGAAAACAAAACTTGGTGCAAAATTTTTACAACTTATTAATAAGCATTTCCCACCAAATAATATATTACATAAAATATTTAATAAAAATACATTAAAATTAAGTTACAGCTGTAGTGATAATTTGGAAAGGATTATAAAAAAGCATAATGGAAGAATTTTAAAGACGACTAATAGAGAAGGGGAGAATACTAGTGCAAACACTGCGGTGAATAAATGTAACTGTAAAAAACCTGAGGAATGCCCAATAAAAAATGAATGTCTGACCTCATCGGTGGTATACCAAGCAAGGATATTCCCGGTGGAGAACCCAAGGGATGAAAGATTCTACATAGGGAGTACCCAAATGACTTTCAAAAATAGATTCTATGGACATACACGCTCGATGAATAATCAAACATATGAAAAGGACACTTCCTTATCGTTATATTACTGGAAATTAGTTAGAGAAAATAAAACACCTAGTATAGAATGGAATATTATTAGAAGGGCCAATACTTGCCACTCATTGAACTCACCATGTCTATTATGCTTATCAGAAAAACTTGAGATAACTAGGTTTAAAGACCGAGAAAAATTATTGAATATTAAACAAGAAACTGCTATATCCTGCAAACATTTCAGAATACATGCACTTAAGGAACTCTAAATTAGGATAATGGAACTGCTATAAGTACAACTAACCCCCATCAAATAACCCCCCCACAAAGAGGATAAGTGAGGTCGCAACTATAATCATACCCATATGGGTTACGTAAGTCACTTAATATTCTACTTCATCGAGCAGTTATGGTATTACTAGCCGAAATAAGTACCTGTATGAAGGTATATTTGAACTAAATGAGTAATAGATCGTTTTGAGTGAAGCTCGTAATAATGTAACGCATATGGATATTTTTGGGTGTGTGCATGTATGGATATATGATCTTTATATACCCGGGTAGGAAAAATAATTTATTAATATAAAAAAAAAAAAAAAAATAGAAGAAATAAATAGATGAAAGAAAGTAAGGAATGAAGGGTGAATGGAAGAGAAAGGAATAAGGGTATTAGAGTGAATAAGCAAAGATGAAGGTAAGTACTACAATATATAAGCTTATATACTAGGTTTGTATAACCTAAATACTCTGATTTCTGTCATATGTTATTATATATTATTATTGTGTCGTGATACATCTTATGTATACCTGCCTTACCATCGAAAGAATCTTTGTTAAATATGAGGATAACCCTATGAACTTCATGCTGAATTCAATATAAATTTTTACGTAGTGTCAATTTTTACGGTAAAAACCTACAACTTAGGAAAGTGTAACAAGCGGATGGGGCCATGAAACATAACTAGACGTGTGGAATTTGATAGAAAAAGTGAATTTATATAGTAGGTGTATTCATGTCTGTTTCTACTTTAGATGTATCATTTGGTGGCACGGTACATGTATGCATGTATATATATATATGTCTATATTTGTGTGACTTTGGATATATAAGTGTATTTTACGTATGCATGTATGTTTGTATGTTTATATATATATATATCTGTATCTATGTATCTGTGTGTATGTTTGTATGTGGATGTGTCTCTGTGTCTATTGTATGTAGATATATGTATACACACGTATATTTCTGAACTATTAGAATAGGCTGCCTCGTATAGAATTGTTGTAACAATATAGATTACAAAAATGTATGGATGTCCGAATGTTGTTTATATATATGTTATATATGTATGTATGTGTGGATATGTATATGTATGTCTGTTGTGTGTGTGTTTATATGTATGTATGTGTATATGTATATATATATATATATGTATATGTATGTATTTATGTATGTATGTATGTGTGTGTTTGTGTATATATGTGTATGTATGTATATATATATATATATATATATATATATATATATATATATATATATATATATATATATATATATATATACACCCGTCTGTAGTCGGGTAGCATAATATTGCATATACGAAGATGTTACCACGCTACATAAGTAAAGAAAAATACTATTATTTGTCTCTGTATGTCTGAAATGTGTGTGTGTGTGTATATATGCGCGGGTGTGGATAAATGTTAGACATTTATAAGTGTATTGATACACGCATATAGGTACATGTGGGGTTTAGATAACTTTCGGGTTTATATTTATTCACATTTTGTTGGTTTATTTGTTTTAATTTAATTTTATTTTTATTCTTATTTATCTTATTTTTTTATTTTTTTTATTTTTTATTGTATTTTTTATATATTTTTTATTTTTTATTTATTTTTATTTATTTATTTATTTATTTATGTATTTTATTTTTATTTTTATTGATTTATATTTTTTTATTTACCTTAATGTAACTTTTACTTTATCTTCTACGTAGTTTCAGAATCATTGTCTAGTTTCAGTAAATAAAACAAAAAGTGTCTAGCATGGATTCGCTTTTGAATATATGGATTAATGTGTGTATACTGTGTGTGTTGGCAGTGTCTGTGTATGGATGTGTTATGTGTGTGTTGCGTGTATGTGTGGGTGGAGGTAGATTAAAAAGGCACCGGTCAGTACTTGGTTGACCATAGCTAAGGTTATTAACTTACAGACTCTAAGACAAGAAAACGAAACTCTCAAGTACCCTATGCCATAAAAAGCCAAAAGTTAAGTTAGATGAGGGAGGGGGAAAAGAAAAAAAGATGTTTATCATCTTCATAGACCTCACTCATCCTTTTACCGTTTTTGTTTTTTTTTGACTCCCACCCAGGTTGTATTTTTAACTTGATAAACGAAATAGAAAAATGTATTTGGTGGAAATGTCACTTTTGAAGGTAGTTCTTGGCCTGAAGACGTAATCCCCCGACGTGGGTGATTACAGAAACATGTATGCACATATGTAGCCATTAATGTTTGTATAAATAAAATTAATATATATACATATACAGTCATGCATGAATATATATATATATATATATTCATTCATGAATGTGTATGCATATATATATATATATATATTCATGCATAAATATATGTGTATATATATGTATATATATATATATATATATATATATATATATATATATATATATATATATATAACGTAAATTGGTAAAAATTCAAAGAAATTGTTCAATACAATTGCAGAGCAAATATATTTATTGTGTTACTGTTTTATCTGTTTAGTTACACATGTTTCAAAAATATCTGGAATTGGTGGAGGGAAACTTAAAATTTACTGCTATGGTTTCTACTGATCTGAAATAACAGCAAGAGAATACTTGATTCCACCTATTTTTCATATGTTTTATCTCCCCATCTTTTGCACATAAGGTACGGTTATCATTATCTCCACTATCAAATAAGCTTCATGCACTGTGATATTTTGTGTATAAAAACCAAAGAATGGAGACATACCCTATGAGACATATTTGGAATCAATTTATCTCCTGCCGGTTGTTTTTTTGTTTTTACGTTGGCATCACCACTTATCAAACCAAGAGGTCACTCGAGAATAAGGGTTAAAGGGTGTACAGTATAAATTAGACAAAATAGAAATATTAGTAATGGAAATTCGGTAATTTTATTATCTTATAGTGAACGGCTCATCAAAAACTTAGTTAGACTTGAAGACAACCATAGTGATGTAAGCTGGAAAGCAAGAAAACGGAAGACAATTTCATAGACGACGGTTTTCTCAGATCATTTGAAACTATAGACGCAAGTTTTACTCTTCCCTCCTCAAGGCCAGAGTTTTTGGGAAAATATCAGATACGTTGTAATTTATATGCAAAACTGTTAAATTTTTTGTTGTTTTTTTTATTTTAAACATATCAACACTTTTCAGGTTATTTAATCCCGAATTCAGTGATTTTTAAGGAAAAAAAAAATTAATAGAACATATTTTTTTTCAGGTCACTTTTTATTTAACGCATAGTTCGGAACCAAACAGGTACTATCACTATGAGTCACCGTGGATCTAGAAGCAATGGCAATTAAATGGTGGCTCCACACTCCCCCAAGCCCGCACCTCACCAAACTAGGAAAACAATAACTATATATTATATAAGTACTATAATTGACATATTGGCCCATGTACAGTATTTTTCCACCCACAAAAATATTTAAAATTACTAGAATTTTAGGTTTTTGGGTGTGTTGAAAACGAAAATAACGTTTTTAATTCCAAGAACAGAGTTGTTTCCAAGATATGAATCAATTATAGCCCTAAAATGGGATTATTTTTATATTAGTTTAATGTAAAATAGACACCCATTTAAAAGATACCGTTTGGAGGGAGGAAGTGTCTGGTATCTTTTTCCATGGGTGGTGTTAATTTGGTTATTATTGCCTGGTAGACGAACACAAACACTACCTTTAAAACTTGGTTTTATAGGATTCCCGTGTTATGAAAACCAATATAGCACTTAAATTATCCGCAAATACGTATTTTGCGGATATTAAGCAATGTAAATATTTATGTTATCAGTAGTGGCATTTGTAGCATGCTGAAGCGCGCATATTTTTACTTAATACCCGGAAAATATTTATTTGCGTAAAATTTATATGATATATTCGATTCAGCATTTTTAAGGTAGCTTTTGTTTTGGTCTGCAACCCTCTCCATTAAAACAGACGCACCCAAAATCGATGGTCATAAATTGGGTGTTAATTCCTCGATAAAGTAATAGAAAAAAAGGGCCACGACTTTTTGAGACTACAATTTCCTCATATCTAGGGTAGTACTGGGATTTTAAACATAATATTGGCTTTCAGCACCCCCAGAAATATGTAATAATGGTAATTTTGAAACGATTTTTTGAGAGTGGAAGGATACTGCACCTTTAACGAAATATTTTATAGCTGTAAAATATGTCACACATAGGTTTGAGATGATGGATGACCCCTTTTATGTGCGATCTTTCGGACAAATATCACATAGCTTACTATACAGTTAAGATCATTAGTCTTACAACGAGATTCTATTTGTAAAATATTCATAAAAAGTCTTTGAGATTTCGAACACATGAAATTGACAAAAATGGTTATATAAATTCACATATATACACGCACATATACGTATATTTACAGACCAATGCAATATGCCAAAATGTGCGTACATTTGACGGAAACATATTTGCTGCTTTATGTTTACTTTAGAATTTTCTTTTGTTATACTCTCTCTCTCTCTCTCTCTCTCTCTCTATATATATATATATATATATATATATATATGTATATATATGCATGTATCTATCTATATATATGCATGTATCTATATATATATATGCATACACACACACACACACACATATATATATATATATATATATATATATATATATATATATATCACAGCTTTCTCACATATTTATTCAAGAGAAGAGTTACAGTTACTGAATCGTACAGAGCTACGTATATGGAGGGAAAGGTAGTTATTGCAATGTTTGTTCACATTACATTTAAAATATCTGCAGATTTATATGAACGGTGGAGACAGGGGACAAAGGAAGAATTTGGAATGTAAATTAATTATTTAAAAAAAAAAAATAGAGAGTTTTTCGTCACTTAGTGCTTTCTCTAATAAAGCGATGACATCTGATGTAAAGTGGGTTTAATGTTGTGTATTTACGATAATGTTGAGGGAAACCGTGAAATGAGTTCTTCAGGCCACACATCGTAGTAGTACTTGTTAAAACATTTACAGCAATTTAACATTTGCTGAAAGTGGGATACCTTTTAGATTAGAATTACTTTTCGTGCGATCTCCATGAAGGAGGGCATGGTGAGTAATTTATTAGCTCAATTGTGGTAATAATATTCCACGCACTAAAAACGTTGATTTAAACTCGATATAATAAATACCTCGATGATGGAAGATTTTTTTTTTATTGCTGATTTACTATAAATACTACTGATGTAAAGAATAAAACAAAATATACACGACGTCGATCAGACATAATCACACAAATGTTGTTTTCAAAAAATAAATGCTAGTGTATAGTTGAGAATCCTTAATTTTTATTTGATCGATTTTTTGCCTGGCCATGATTGATCGATTAGTTGGTCTATCAGTGTGGCCTAAATTTTTCTTGGCTCAAACTTGTCTTCTGGACCATTGCATCTGGAAAAAAAAAACACCCATCCATCAAAACGTGACATTACCGGAACCGCAGCCGCGCCCTTTACCAGAGATCACACTAACGCTGTCTACCCTTATCATCTTGTGACGTAGTTTTTCTACAGCCGCTCACGCTTATTTTAAACCTCCGTTTCAATAAACCATTGGGACAGACGACGAAATCTGTGTTCTTTATGCATTTCAACAATAACCGAATGCATGAAACCATTTTTCCCATTCTAATTATTTTCATATTGTTTCCTCAATGAAAACACACCAGTATGCCTGCTACTATCATGATATAATATCTGTATAGAGTGTCTGACACCGAAAAAGAAAATCCAATTTTTTACAAGGGAGTAAGCTCTTATAAAGACCCGAAGGGCAATCGAGGATTAATGAATGTAAGTTGGTAGTGTAATAATCCTAAACTGTGTAAGTTGAGTAAAATTGTATTATTTAAGGGGACGGTTAAACGAGAACTTGTATAAATTGTACTTGAAGGCTACAAGAATTTACTCGACCTTGAAACATGTAAATTCAAATTTCTCCATGTATTTCCCAATTATATTACTAACCGTGACATGATGCGTTGTCCGGAAATAATAGTAATCATTATATCTTAGAAAAGGGACAGAATTCTATTTTTTTCGGCCTTCGGGGTAAGATCACAGTGTAGTCAATGTTCTGATTCTACAATTCATCATTTCTGTCCTCGCTCAGTAGAGAGGCAATCCTTCATGACTGAGACAATTTTTTAAAAAAATGTTGTTCCTATACAGAGTGCCCCTTTTTACGGGGCTAGATTTTCCCAATATTAAAAAAAAAACAGATCTTGTGTCTAACTGTGCCCTTGAGCAGAGGCAGGTAGATAGGAACAAATTCTCTGAAAATCAATCTCCCATCGCGCGTAATCATCAAAGACTAAGAGATTAAATCCCGACAAAACTCTGGTTTGGAGTCTCGATAGATGGATTGTGAAGCACTGCAACAACCTTCCGGCAAGTCCTGTAGCTGCACTTGATCAGACCATGCTGGCTTGCTTTTTCGACAGACTTTGTCTGCAATACCGGGAGCGGAACCCTGATATTTTGACCAATATAAGTCTCCTTATAGCTAGCCCAGGCCTCCATCAGGAGAGTCACTTCCAACTTCGAACTTGATAGCTACAGCAGATGATGCAGTTCACTAGATTAGATTCAGAAAGCCATTGCATTATTAGACAGACGGTTGCTCTACATTAATCTTCACATTGCATCTATAAAAATTACAGGTATTTTATAGATACGATAAACTGGAATATTATAAAGCATTGTCATTTCTGCTTGTGATCAAAAAGAATGTTAATCATGACCTACAGTAACATTGCTCTTGTCTGTTTATAGCATAGGTTATCATTGCCATCATGACACATGACCTAGGTTAAAACGGCTTTGCCGCTTTATATAAATGCTGTACTGCTTAGTGTTAAGGGAATGTTGTTTTTGCTGTAGTTTACTCTTTGCAAAATACTAAGATTACTAGATAGCAATGTGTTCCCGTGTTGCCCAAAGTAGATATCGAAGTAGATATTTGAATTTATATTTAATTATCCATACAAATATTACCCTAGATGAGGACTATATTATATAAGTGTATGACGGGAAAACAGAATTGACAATAATTTCACTGCGTAAAAAGATATAATTCCTATTAGTTTAATGTGTTTCTGATATTTGTGTGATGATAGAAAATAAACTTCAAATTATAAAAGTAAAGAAAAATATTTGATGCCGTTTATTTTTTGTTATTATCTTCATGTGCAATATAGATTGACCTTTGAATATAGAGAATGCAATAATCATTGTATTCTGTGGCATTATTGATGAAACAATATAAATGTGAAAATAATTACACAAAACATTTCTAATGGTAACATTTGCACAAATTGATATTTGCTTTATAGGTAAATATCCAGATACGCTACTACAGAACACCGACCACTCTAATTTGTTTTCTTTAGGTAATTGAGGTCGCTGACAACGAATCTGATAGTCAAACTTGGGGCAAATTTACCGTTTGCATGGTATTTGCCCCTGAACCAACGAACTACTTTCCACCATTTTGCAGCTTCCGTTTATGCTATGCGCATGCACGCTGTAGCATAAACGACGGCTTCACCAAGCAAACTACGTTTGGGGGAGGGTTTTTTTTTCCAGGACATAGAATTTTCTAATTTTCAAAAATACATTATAGCACTCTTTGGGTGGAAAATTTAAAATTAGCTGAAAAAGAAATAAAACAAGAAAAGGAAAGCACTCCAAGTTGGAGTAGGGGGGGGTAATTTATCTGTTTTTTTTTTACCTGGAACATAGAATTTTCAAATTTTCAAAAAGTAACGCACCGACATTTACCAATTAGAACACCATTTAACATTTTCCGAAGATTTTACTGTGTACATTGGGGTCACGAGCGGGGAGGGCGGATATGATGTTGGGGCGCCCCCCTCCGCTCGTGCCCCCAATGTACACAGTAAAATCTTCGGAAAATGTTAAATGGTGTTCTAATTGGTAAATGTCGGTGCGTTACTGACGGAAAAACGTTTAACTAAACTGCAAAAGCACCTATTAAGCCACATAAGTTCTATAATTGAATCCCCCTCCCGCAAAAAAAGAATGAAAAACAAAGATGTTTGGTGCTTATGTTTTTGTAAACCACATTAAAAACTACGCGAGACAACAGAAAAAAAAAGTCCCCCAATTTGTTGTACTTTTCTTTAACTGTAAGTCATTAAAAAAATGTCAGTCCGTAATTTTTTGATTGAGAAGGCAGTTTGCTAGATGAAGCAAGCCGTCGTTCATGCTGCAGCGCACGCGCGTAGCGTAAACGGAAACTGCAAAATGGTGGAAAGTTATTCGTGGGTTCGGGGGTTAATACCATGCAAACGGTAAATTTGCCCCAAGTTTGACTATCAGATTCGTTGTCAGCGACCTCAATTACCTATTAAAATAAAAAAAAATTAGAGTGGTCGGTGTTCTGTAGTATTGTATCTGGATATTTACCGCTTTATATACATATATATATATATATATATATATATAAACGTATATTATTATTATTATTATTATTATTATTATTATTATTATTATTATTATTATTATTATTATGAAAGTTATGAATAAAAGCATTTTATGAATATAAAACTTCAGTATATCAATAGTTTTCAATAAAATAAAAAAAACTATAATCGAAATTCTAATAAAAACTGAACCTCAATAAAAAGTAATGTGTACATATGCATATATATAATAGGAGGTATTTAATTTTCTCATATTGCAAAAACTGTAATAGCAGGATCGAAAAGTAGGATTACAAAGTAAGCGCCCCCATGGAACTGCAGAAAGTGTCCGGACAGCCCCGTCGGCATTTCCCGGTAAAGTCTCCTCATAAACCTAATTTCCTTCTCAATACCTGGTAGAGTCGACCTCCTAAAACTATCATAACCCCACAATCCACAAGGACAAGGTCATTACATGAATTGGCTAATACGAGTTGATTTTAGGGGCTTTGAAATAAAATACCCGATTTAGATTCATAAGACCATTCCCAAAATAAAGAACGTGTTGCGGATTTTGTACCTGATTGTCAAGGTGGTCGCGAGCAGACTATGTTTAGTTAATTTTTTTTTTTATAAATAGTAGTAACAAAAACTTAAGGAAGTTGTAGTATCTGTGCATACCAACTAAGATCCTCGGATTTTTGTGGATTTTCAACAACGGTTAGACATGAATTAATACATATTGTAAATAAATACAGCAATCTTCTAAAATATAACACCAAAATATACCATGTGTGTGTTTATATGTCTGCCAGAAACTTACAAGAGACAAGTCGGACCGTGACAAAATTAGTATCGATTGAAGCGCGGTCTCTCGGACGACAGATATTTAAAAAATGGCCCAAAACCGTCATTCTTTAACCTTGAACTGGGCCATTTTTTTACAAGAAACAGTCACTTTGTA
Source organism: Euprymna scolopes (assembly GCF_053919585.1). Taxonomy (NCBI): domain Eukaryota; kingdom Metazoa; phylum Mollusca; class Cephalopoda; order Sepiida; family Sepiolidae; genus Euprymna; species Euprymna scolopes. The sequence goes on from NC_136490.1 coordinate 102,425,746, forward strand.
GGCGAATTTTTTTCCAAGTCATTGCATAAAAGACGTTATATCGATCCCCCCTGACGTCATCATAACGATGAGCGAATCGAAAAGACCGTTTGCTTTTTTTTCATCCCCTTTTCTTCCTGCGCGTTACTGGTTCGAGCCTGCCTATTACACCTATTTTTTTTCCTTTTTATTTTTGCTCAACTGACATCCTCTTGCGCACCTTTGCACACTGGGCAACGCCAGTCAGCTAGGTTAATCTGAATATAAAGATTGAAATATGAAATCAGTATAACAAAAATCGTTAGAACAATACGAAGCTATCTAAAAATAGAAGAAAAATAGTATTATGGACTTAGCATAGTGCGAATAAGATAAGAAATTGATACATATATAAAAGTAATACACAATCGTTGTTGAATAGAAAAGACTTAAATAAAAGTGTGTTTGTAATACGCATATTTGTGTGTATATAAGTACGCATTGTGCGTTGTATTTTCATGCAGACAATGTGAAACAGTGTGATGATCCCATAACTGTATAAATGAGTTGTGGCCTTATCAGATCGAAGCAATCGAGCGGCACTAGCGTCAAAATCTGATAGCTCTGAGCGGTACCGCTTCAGCATGCAGGAAGAATGGAGTCGATGCGTAAAAAGTGACAATTACCAGCGGCTTATAAAAAGAATTGGGACATCATAATTCGACTTTCCGTGAGAAAAATGAACGAATAAAAAAACGATCTTTTAACTCAACGATCACTCGTTATTCTCTGTACCAATATATATATATATATATATATATATATATATATATATATAATATCTATCTATCTATATCTATAAATATGTATATATATATATATATACATATCTCTCTCTATATATATATATATATATATATACATATATATATATATATATATATATATATATATATATATATATATATATATATATATATATCATGCTGTTATTTTTGTTCTAATGCGGATGACTTAACCGAGAACTAAATTTTCCTAAGATTGAACTCTGACTGTGTCTTATTCACTTCTGCGCCGGAGGCATGTAATGCAAGAACTGGCATATTTTATTTTAAAATGAGATAAACTGGGCAACACACATTTCCATGTTTTGTCACACCTAATAATACACAGGCGAATGTAAGTAAAGAGCTACTGTGTTTTTAATTGTTGTGTCCTTTGTCAATAATTACATTTTCTGAGATGGGGACACAAGGATTTCAACTGAGAAAAACGCAAACTTTAAAGAAACTGATTAATTAAATTATGCAGATAGAGAAAATGTATATTATTACAAATCTTGAACAGAATGTGGACGGTCTGTTTTTGTATAATATTTGGGTGAAAGTAAATAAAGAATGAAAATGGATTACAAATGAAGTAAGATACGAAATCTATCAAAGGAATCTAGATAAAATCGTGTTAGAATTCTGAGAAAATTGAGTACATTCGAGCGGCAAGTAGATTACAAGACAGAGTGTCTGAAAATCTAGAAAAGTTTGCTCCAGCAAAGCTAAATGCTGGAACAAGTAAGATCATGCATAAATAAGAATTTATTAAAATGAAAAGTTAAGCATTAGTGACGTGCCATCAAATAAATTACTGCACTTGTGTATGTGTTTTGTTTTTCGCAATGCGATAAAAACAGGATAACAGTGACAACATATTATCAAGGCCCAGAGAGCACTCGGCAATATGGGTTAAGAGTTTACAGTAGTCAATTGTACAATATAGTAATCGAGAGTAATGGAAATTCGGTAAAATTTGTTAACGTAAGTGGAACGGCTCATCAAGAACGTGTTTACGTTGGATTTGAACATAATCAGATTGTAATTTACATTTTAGAGATGGAAAACTTTTCGAGGTAAGTCGCTGCTATATTAATTTTTAATGTTTCTCTTTTTTAGATTCAAATGTTTATAACTACATTTTATTTCAGTATTTAATTTATATTTTTATTTTCTCATTGTTTTATTTAATAATATTTTTCTCGCCCATAAATGTTGTTTATTATATCTACATAGCTGATTGCATTAATAGATTAGGCAATTGTATTAATTTTCAGTTCGTGAGAGGGGAATCTATCACTATACTGCAACTTAAACACGCCAATTGGGGTTTCATTAAGTACAGTACTTAATATTTGTAATGGAGAGTAGAGAACGCATTGTGAATGCGTTATTGGCAGTTCCCGTTATTCTCGCTTCTCTTTATTTGTTTCTCAGTCCTCATTTTTTAAGGAGTGATTTTTTTCTGAAAAAGGAAAAAGAAAAAGCAGTATTCTAGGTTGACAGTGTTTTGCGCGAACAGTCGCCAGATATGTCGGGAATTTTCTGTTTCTATGTCTATACTTTTAGCTATGTCACTAGTAAATGTGCTGGAGGTAAACGTTTTATCTGGGCTGACGTTATCCGCTTGGTAGTCAGGGACACGAATCTTGGATACACCACTAAGAAGGATGTCCTATCAGCAGGTTCAAATACTAGGACTGCTGTATTGCCATTTCGGAAATAGATTCTCGACCATGCAGTAACTTCTGGCTGGGCCTCTCGATGGCATATACGTGGGTAATTGTAACGGCTTTACCTTATCATATGCTACAAAAAATACATTTCGTTTTTTTCTCTCTTAGTTTCCCTTTCTGTTCTGCTCTAAGCAAGTCTGTCGACCTAGTCCACAAATCTTAAAACCCATGATGCCAAGTTTCAATAAAAAATGCACGATTACACTCGGATCTGCAACTTCCAACGTAGACACTCAATACACTGTTTCCTTCTCCAACATCAGGTGTCTACGTTCTAACATTCCAGAGGTTGAAACACAATTACAGGAGACTAAACCAGACCTATTAATTCTAAGCGAAATTGGCATTGGACGGACTATTTCCTTAGATAAGTTAGTAATTAAGGATACTCTTACTTACCTTACAATTTAGACCCCCAAGAACACCATGGGCCTGGAATATGTGCCTATATTTAAGATACCTTCCCATGTGGCAGGGACATCTTCAGAGAAGATCCTAACTTACCCTATATGTGCTTCCGTGTTGCACTTCCTCAGACTACTGTGTTTATATTTACTCTCTATAGCCCCCACAGCGGAGTTACTATCTTTAAAAACATATCTGAGAAAATTGACCAAGTCCTATTTGGTTATCCTTCAGCTAACATTCACGTATGTGGAGATTTCAATGTTCACAATGGGAAATTGCTAACCCATTCAAACAATACCTATAATGAGGGAAGGTTCCGTCGTCATTTCTTCATTGCTTATGGCCTCACTCAGATAGTTCACAAACATACCCGTGTGTCCGACACTGACGGCCAGTATGCGAGTCCCCGAGAGCTTTTTTTTCTCACAACTTGCCCTGAACTGTGTTCAGATTCCGTTCTGCCTCCTCTAGTATCAATTAAGATAAAAATGAAATTTTATTAAGTCCTCCCACGTACCTCTCAATCGTACAGTATATCGATACACTATGGCAGACTGGGATAGATCCCGTATATTTGTATCAGATCTACCCCTGCATTCCATGTTTACAAAATGGGTGTGCCCTCTATAGTATCAGACCTGACCGAATAGTTAGTTGTAACTATAAATCGTTTCATAACCTAACAGCCAGTTATGGTTCTCTCCAGAATGTGTTGCTGCCATAACGCTAGAAATCACTTTTTCCATTGCTTCCAACGTAATAGATGTATTGAGAATAAACCAGCGTTCAGTTTATCTTCATCGGTAGCTTAACTTGAGCGTGGATGCCATGAACAGGGCTTCTTTATTATACCTGCACGCCTGTGGAATTGTCTTCAATTTTCCTGCTTTCAATCTGGTTGCAGTTTGGTTGTCTTCAGGTCTAACGTGGACAAGTTTTTGATGAGCCGTTCCATATGATTAACACATTTACCAAATTTCCATTACTAACGATTACTATATTGTCCAATTTCTACTGTACACTCTTTAACCCTCGTCCTCGAGTAGCCAAAATTCCTTGATAAGTGGTGATGCCTATGTAAAAAAAAAAGTTTGGATTAATATTCACGATCTTAGACTAATTATCTACGCAAATGCATATCTTGTTTCAGTTTTCGTCTTAATGGTTTTCAGTAGAATTTCCTTGGTCTTACTGATTTCTAAGACAGTAATGCATCTAGCTTAATAGAGTATTTGCCTTAGTTCTGTTACTATTTATTTTTCACGGAGTAATTTTGCCTAAAAACACCGAATTTATATTATTTATTTGTCAAATATTACACTCACAAAAAATAAATCATTGACAACACATCCTGACCAGTTACACGATACAACTCCTCTTTATAGACACTCGGAGGGAGAGAAAATTAGAGATAGAGAAATACAGAGAGGGGTAGTGAGAGAGACAGAGAGAAATAAGCCGCTTTAATCTTTAACTTAGCTGAAGTCAATATTTTTGATAAATCTCTATGAGGCGGACTGCTGCATTTTTTCTAGAGAAAAAAAATGTGATAAATTTATTTTTACAATAAGGGTTATACATTTATCTCGCGTTAAAAATATCAAAATTATGCAACAGGGATGAATTGACCTTTTTTTTTTTAAACGAAACTGACTATGCTTTGATAAAATTGTGTTTGGCGTACCGCTGAATTATGCTAATATAAGCGAATCTAGCTAAACCATACCGAGGAGAATCTATTTTTGTTTCGAATACTAATGAGTCAGGATTTACTTGTGGTGAGAATTATCTTTATGTCATGTTGCCCTGAATAACTCTTGTGCGGGGAAGCTTAAGCACTTGAGAACAGTGTTTAGTAGATATTCCAATTTTTCATTTTGATATATTTTATATAATGTAGCATTACACATGTTTATTGAAGGTTTAATATATTTAAAAAAAGATAGACTGTTCATAATGAAAAAAAATACAACAAATGTATATATATATATATTTCCTGACGATTAAAAAAAAAACGGCGCTAGCTATTACTAATGTGGAGTACGCAGTTAACCTTGTCCTGTGTACCCGTTTGAGTGAGTTCGAGAACGATGAGTGAAGAATCTACACGTATCACCTGTCGTCGAGCATTCCCATTCAGAAGACATCACCTCTTCATTCTATCAGATCTGTGAACTGATTAAAGTGGAACAGCCTTTTCTGACTGTTATTAGGTTCCCTAGCATACATTTTATCTAATATCGTTATCCATTAACAGGTGGTTCCACATGTCATGGTTCCTTTGTTTTGTACAACGCAGTTTTATTTTTTAAACATTTGGAACTCAATGTCGAGATTACTTCAAGCTGTAAACAACTGTTTAGACACCTGCCATAATAAAACCGTACAGCTTTGTTGTTCCTATTGGCCCTACCGTCAGAATTTTATTATACAAGGCTCTTTCCAAAAGTTAGCCCTCCTAATTTAAACTATAAAATTGCAGAACTACGAAGTCAGGAGCAGTACCAATAAAACGAACGAGTTTTTTGTGCGCCAGCGTTTATTTTTCTACAAAAAAAAACATTATCGATACACTTTGAACATAAAATAAAGGATATATCTCAACTGGTGACACACGTCCATAACAAGAGTGGCTTATTTAGAATATCATATCGTCAATATCATCAAAAGAGAACTAAATCATTCAGATCATAAGTGCATAAATTAATTTATCATAATGACGCAATTTAAACCCGTCTCTGATCCCTTCGACTTTAATAAAAATGCAGGCATCGCATTTGAAATACTCCACGTAATTAAAAAGGGTGATACATTACGCTAAATGGAAGCTGTTAGATACAACAGAATACAGGATTGTTGTCTGCCTCATTTCTCTGATCTCATACGGGTAAAATTTTGGCTTGAGGAAAAGATACTGACTAGCAACTTTGCAAAACTTCATTTTAATTTACGACTAGCAAATGTGACCGGCGTTGCCTGTATTAAACGTAACGTTAAATTTCTTTAACAAAAGAAAAAAAAAACGAAGTAAAAGAAAGGATAGAAACTGTGACATGTGCATGGAAGTATTATGTATTTTCTGAACAATTCTCTTATTTTAAATAAAAAAAATATACTCGAGCTGAGATCGAAATCAAAACCTAAGGACGGTAAGTTATGTTTTAAAAATATAAGCCCAATGTAACACCATCTTTAAAAGGTGTTTAGAAACTACTTACTCTAAATATAAGTAACCTGTAATGTGGGCTATTCAGGCATTCCACGTACAATTGTTTTTAAATTTCGACTTCTAGATGAAAATAGAATAAAAGTTTTCTACCTTGTCCGAATGTCCTAAGTATAATATTTCAAAGCGGTAGTTAAAACAAACATTGTTATATAGGTTGAACAGTGTTCTCACACCAACACACATTCTTACTTGTATAGATATATAGATTAGTCTATGAATTTCGCCCCTGATGGACTGATAAACGCTGTGACTTCGTTTTCAAAATATGTTTATTTTGCTTTAAGTGACCAAGGGAACAATTTTAGAAGGTTTTGTAAAACCATATTAATCTCAATTTATTGTATAGTATACGAATTAAGTAAAAAAGTTTTGGATTACGTTTTGTTTAATTATATATTTTAGTAACTTTAAAAATAAAATGTAAGCTATATAAAACAGTTGAAATTTGTTTTTGAAATACATGTATACAGATTTAAGGAATAATTATGACATGACGTCGGCGTGATTCTTAGTTTCTGCGTTGAAAGCCATTATACAAAATAATGATCATGATTCTTTATACTTAACGTTCACTGTGATAACAAATTGTTAACGAAGCTATAACTTCTCACCTGTGGAATTCGTTTCCGTTGAACTGCTTTTCAGCTGACTACAATATTGTCGTCTATAGGTCCAACGTAAATAATTTCGTGATTGGACAGTCCTCATTAAAAAAAAGCAATTATATCAAATTTCCACCGCACACGATGACGATGCCACCGTCCCAATGACTACAATACACATATTAGCGCTTGCACTCGAGTGGCCTACGGGCTTTGATGTGTGCTAAACCTTTGTTAAAAAAATCATAGAAAATACTATTCTTGCAACGAATTACAACTTAAAATCCGGCCATTCCTGGTATTGATCATGCAGTAATATAACCGTGATAGAATGGTAGAAAGAAATAGAGAAACCGTCCAAATCCTAAAAGATTTGGGCCTTAGAGCGGGTGTATACTCCTTGCAAGTCTCGGTCCTTACATCAAATAGCAGATATAAATCAGGTGCATAACAATTTTTACATAAAACAACAGAAAATTCCGAGAAAGTAATTGACATCAAATGAAATTAGATTAAATATGTCGTGATCTTCCAAAAGCATATCATGTGGGAGTCTTTACAGCTAAAATATAATCTCGCAGATGTGTAGGCATTTTCACAAATGTCTTGTATATAAAAACCGATCTTGATTGCATCATGATCATGAGGAACGCAGTGTTAGAGTTTTCCTTGTGCCTATAAAAGTAAAATGATGAGTCTCCTTAACGATATTGTAATGTAACTATTGAATATATCATTTTGCTTACTACTCGAATGTATATGTGTTGAGAGACTGCCGTAGGTTTTTTTTTTATTTCTTACACAGCATGACTTATTATTACCAAATAAGGACCGTTTGTTCAATCTATTTTACTTCGTTATTGAACACATCGATATATTGGAAAATCAATGATGAAAAAATAGATAAGCCAATGATTGCGTTTTCAAATCAAAGTGAAATTAATAATGAAAAATAAATTAAAAACGAAATTCGATTTCTTCTGCAATGTCTCGTTTATTTTAGATATTAAACATTTTTTTTACATATCTTATATTAAACATTTATATATCTTATATGAAACTCAAACATTTATGCTGTACCCATCTATTGATTACTTATTTAAAGAAACACGAAAACTTATTATTATTGTTAAACATTGGATGTGTATGTGATGCAATTTATAGTGACAGCGATGTTGTTTTAACCAGTTTTGAATCATTATTACTATTTGATCACATGAAATTATTGAAAACAACAAATCGTTGTAACTTAATAAATTAATAATAATCATCGATATTTGTATCGCATTCCATATTCTCAGATGTATACATGTATATGTAATTAGACATATATGAACGTATCTTACATTGAGATATGAGAAAATAGCGAATTATTCTCACACCTCCTGACAATAGGCATATCTTTCGGCATTAGATGGTATCGAATATTTCGATATGCCTCATAATACATATATCAAAGCAACATTACAAGAAATACAAATGTCTTAAATCTATTTGGAAATGTTTTAAGAAAGTACTTATCAACCCATGTTGCACAATACTGGTTTTGTAACTTTTTGGATCCGGAGAGGGTTCAATTGATGATCGAATCATGCCAACACGCTGCAATTGGGGGATGATGCCCTCTTGTTAAATAGTCTTTATTTAAAGAGGGCAATTCAAAGCAAGTAGAAAACTTATTGGAAAGCATTTTGTTGTGAATAATGAGAAGGGAGCTTTCTGATTGCCGCCGGAAACGGTCGATATTTTCCATCAACTGAAATACATTGCTTGTTGTAACCCTTATTCCAATCATTTACAACGGCCGGGTAAGCTAGGATGTATTTCAGTTAGTAAAATTGGGTTGATGAGCGCTGAATTTTAATCACACAAATACATGCAAGCATATAAATTACATCTTGAACTGTGGTATGTTCCAATTAGACATGTTGTTTATTAACCAATCCAATCGATACATTGTTCCATGTATACTGGTGTATGTTTCTCAATCTACTCACTCTTTGTAAAATTTACCATAGTGAAATGTTGCTCAATGTTTCTGTGAAGTAAAATAGATTGCCGTATTGCACGGTCGTCTAAATAACGCACGTGTGTGATTGCACACTACATACAAGCTTATAAATTAGATATCAAAATACAAAGTATAATACTTCATCAAGTTATAATTAAAATACTAATACTCCTGTAAATTAATAATAGCATCATAGATTACAATAATAATATGAAAATGAGTTAATTTATTATTTTTTATTTGTAAGAAAAAAACAAAACAAAACAAAAACGCATAAACGGATATATCAGTTCATGTGTATTTGAATGAAATAAAATAGTGACAAATAAAGTGTAATCATTTTTTTAGTTAATCTGATGAACTTAAAATTTTACATACTTGAAAATTATATATATATATATATACATATATATATACACACATGCATATATAAAATATATATAGATAAAAGAGCAAGAAAGAAAGAGAGAGAGAGACAGAAAGAGAAAGAGAATAATAATAACAAGAAGAAGAAAAAGAGATTTTGAGGACTGTTTTCTCCTGTGGAAAGCATCCAATTATTAAGTCGCCTGACGAGGGCTTCTGGTGATTATGTCAAGTATCGCATCCGCGTACATTTGTTTTGTTTTAAAAAAATATTAATATATATATATATATATGTTTGTTTGTGTGTGTGCGTGTTTGTGTGTGTGTATGTGTGTGTGTGGGTGGATGGGTGGGTGCGTGCGTGCGAGTGTGCGTGTGGGGGTGGTTATATATATAAATATACATACATATATATATATATATATATATATGTGTGTGTGTATGCATGCATGTATATCGAAATATGTATTTGAGTGTATATATCCCTAGACAGAGCTAGATAAATATAGGGGGAGAAAGAGAAAGAAACAGAAACGAAGAGGCTTGGAGCTAAGTTACAGGTTGGAAATAACGGGAGAACGAAACTCGCAATGTCATTGCGTCCTGCATCAACTTAAATTAGATTCAGCGCCCGTGTAACGTGAAACATCGTCCCACTTTACACGATAAAACCGTTCCACACACTTGAGAATTATCTGCGCAATACACACGGTAAAAACCATCAATTCTAAATAGAAAATTATGTCCAATGTATATGTGGATGGACCTCTATATCCGTATTATTATATAAATTGTATGTGTGTTTTACTGCGGATCAGTAATGAACGATAATAAGAAATTATAAGGGTACCTACTTGTCTAGTTTTGGGATAATATCTTAGACTATTGTTGATTCACAAAACTCGAATAAATTGACTATTTCATCCCTGGATATATATTTTCTAGTGAGTAAGATTATGTTTATGTAGTGTCGAGGATGTTGAATTACAAACTCATATACGGTATGAAGGGACTGCCTCACAGCTGATTATAATGCGGTCGGTTTAAGTTCAGTATACACAAATTCTTTTAAAGTCGAAGTATTTATAATTCATTAAACCAGCTATAATCATCGTAAAAAGGTATTTCAGATTCTCACATTTTCTCTGTCAAACCAAATAACTAATCCCCGGGTATTATTTCTGCCTTGAAAACATAATAATTTCCCTACGGTTTTTCAAATTCGACTAAAAATTCCATTCGTTTTACAAAACGCACCAAAATTTTTTACAAAGTTACTTAATGTGAATAATTATAATAGTATTAATTGAGATGAACAATAAACTTTTCATCTTTCAGATTTTAATTTTTTTCTCTCGATTGTTTGGAGTTTTGCATGTTTCAATGATCATTCCCATATAATTTGACTATATCTATATCTATGCATTCATGCACAAAGCGGCCATGCTGTATGGCCGGCTACGGCTCTCCAAATTACCAACTGAAAATTTCAACGGTACATACGGCGTCTAGACTTAACAAATGGTCACCCATCTGGTACTGGCCAGACTCATCGTAGCTGAACTTCGGTGATATATATATATATATATATATATATATATATATATATATATATATATATATATATATATATATATATATATAGAGAGAGAGAGAGAGAGAGAGAGAGAGAGAGAGAGAGAGAGAGAGAGAGATAGAGAGAATTATAAAACTCAAATGACTTTGTAAAGATGTATGTAACCCGCGTGACCTGCGCATCGAAATATTTGCGTTATTATTTCGAAAGTATTACTTGGAAAGAGTGGGATTTCAAATAATTTAAACGGAATACAGACATGAGCGATGTAAAAAAAAAAAAAAAAAGACAGTATTAATAATTGATTATTTGGATAATTTAAACGCGAAAAAAAGAACAATTGGGACTCTGAAATATTAACATTATTATTTCGAAATTATTATTTAATAATGGGAAGAGTTATGTTTAAAATTAACAAAAAAATAAGATAACAATTGAGACGCTGAAATATTAACGTTATTATTTCGAAATTATTATTTAACATAGGGAGAGTGGGGTTTTAAATAACTAAAACGTAATACAGAAATGAACGATATAAAAAAACAAAAAAAAAACATATATATCAAAATTTGAATTTAACTATAATAAGTATTATGACATCTGTTCAGCGCATATTTACCTATACACATGGCCAACCACTTATAATTTAGTAACTGTAATTTTTTTTCAAAAAGAGTCAATTATAATAAACAGAACTACACATAGAACCCTATCTATATTCTTTTTTTCATTTTAATATACTTTCATAGAAATGTTTCTGTTATGTAAAAAAAACAACTATTTTCTTTACGTCACAAGTGTCACGCTCATACATGAATCCCATAACTAATATAACACGCTGACCCAACGGGTCACGGGTAGTCTAATATATATATATATATATATATATATATATATATATATATATATATATATATATATAATGTTGGAGGTACAAAATTTATATAGAGAGTTAAATGAAGTAAGCGGGAATTTCTCGAGAGTTCTTTCGGCTATCATCTCGTCAGGAAAAATCGATAGCATACAAAAACAATATTAATGGTGACATTAAAGAGCACTACGGTGTATTTCAAATATGCCAAAACTAAGAAAATTTGAATATTCCAATCATGTTTATTTCTTAGTTTCGGCATATTAAACTTCCCCCGTAGTGCTCTTTAGTTACGCCATTAATAGTGTTTTTGTATGCTAGCGATTTCTACTGAGGAGATGATAGCCGAAAGAGCTCTCGAGAAATCCCCGTATATTTTATTTAAATCCCTTGTTCGTTATCCTGATGCTTTTGAATCGTTTAAGATAAACCAGACTATATTAATAAAGGAAATCCAAAACTATATTAGCAATGTATAAAATGGATTTATAATTACATATAATAAATTTATATTATAAATAAAAAATGTATATATGTAAAAATATTTTTAACCTTTATATATTTAATTTAAAATATGAATGTAAATATAATAAATACTAATCATAGTGTGGGTGATAAGTAGTTAAATGGATTGATCCTAATCTTATAAATACAATACTGATGCATTAAAAAATTAAAAAATGTATCCATTTTAAATGTGGAAATTGATGAATCGCACAGGTAAGAAATTCATTTACAGTATGAAAAGGTTAGTAATTGAAATTAAGAATAGGAAATTGGATCAAATGTTTGTAACATGTCTTCTTCCTAAAATTAAGGGTGGTGGTGTTTGATCAACACTGCTGGGGAGCCATGATGTAATATACTGTTTTGTTTTTAAATCCCCGAAACAGTGTTTCACGGTAAACAACTGATGATCCCTTGAAAAATAAATTATTGGTATTATAGTAAATTCGAGAGCGAGTTGATGCAGTGATTGCAGGTGATTACATGACTTACTGACTAGATGGTTTTCTAACGAATGATAAAAATATTTTTGTATAGTTCTAAAGGTTTAAAACTTCAAAGACTATATATATATATATATATATATATATATATATATATATATATATATATAAAGTATAGTGATTTTCAATTTAAAAATTAAAAAAAAAATTTTTTAATTTAAAAATCAAATTTTAATTAAATTAAAAATCAGTTTCATAAGATTTGATTTTTAAATTTAAATTTTTTTTTTTTAATTTTTGAATTGAAAATCACTTTACTTAATATTGAATTAGCTCTAGGACATTTAACTATCGAGCTTATTATATATCTAAATTACAACGAACATTTCCTGTATTTTAATTAAACTAGTAATTTCACTGTTACATTAAAATACACTTAGCTCTTTAGAATATTATTCTAATCTCCTTTAAATTATATATATATATATATATATATATATATATATATATATATATGTATATATATATATATATATATATATATTGCTATATCATTTCATTCAGATTTTTTTTTATTGAAACAGCTCTATCTTCTTAAGTATTGAAGATTTTTTAATGAAAAATCAGCTGCGTGAATCCGGTATTTGTTGCAATGCAACAGTGTTTCTCGGCTTGTTTCCTACGAATTTACCGGAGGATTTCACAATTACGTTGTCATTATTGGCATGACCCCCGTTCACTTTTGAGAAACAATAGATACTCTCTCTTCGGATGCTGTGCTTGTAACTTTAAAACAACTTCTTCTGCTATCCTCAATCACGCCCGTATCGAGTCGACACTGTTTGATACCAGTAGCAATGAGAAATCAGTAGGAAGCGAAGAGCACCTACGCAACTGCTGGTTCTAAATTCTCACCGATTTTCGAACAAACCAATCTAACGTAGTTTACGTACGGACATGTAAGTATTTGTTCTGCTATTAACTCGTACGCTCTTTGAAAAGATTCCAAAAATATTAACCCGCGTACATTACCTCTTCCCTTGCTCATACCTTTCGAATTTACTAATCTATATAGTTTGTTTTAGTCTGGTTTTTAAGATGATACTATCTAATGCAAACTTTTCGGTATAAAAGATAAACTTACTTGCGAACGAATGAAGAAGTCACATTATAAAACATTACTTTAAAAAAGGCATCTAAGCTCATGTTTGAACGTTTCAAATCTGACCAACGCTGATTAAAATCTCAAATTTCCACCGCAAACATAACACACGCATATTAATGAGGCCAACTTTATTTAGTCACCAAACTAAAATAGTTTTATTTTATGGGTGGAATTTCAAAGAGATATTCCTTGACGTAGGCAATGTTTTGTCTAAACACGCGCTTTTGTCTGTATTTTCTTAGTGTTTTAAATGGTCTTATATTTGCATGTTAGGCGTCAAGGGTTCTTCTTATCATGATTTAAAGACTATTTCTCGAGAAGCGAGGACAGAAGTGAAGCTTTGTTGAGAAAGCTATAGAAATCATTAACGTTATTATCAGTGCATAGCGAGACGAGCTGACTAATTACATTAAAGTCATCCGAGAAACATTACTAAAGACATCCGGTTTGTATAGTATTGAAAACCGACGCCTTAAAAATGCTAGTCTACACATAATTTATTTTTCTTCGTTCCAGTAAAGATTACGTGGATGTCACGGTTAATTCACAGTAAAATATTACGGACACTATAGCTGGCACAGAATTAAACCATCAGTTCTAATAACTAGAATAACTTAAAATAACATATTTTACAGCCCGTATCCGTGAAGTTCTTCCGGAGACGAGGACAATTTAAATATGAAAGCAAATATAGAAAATGGCCATTTTCTTGATCGGAAGCAAAAGTAGGGGAAAACTAAAAAAAAAATAAATAAATAAAAATAAAAAAATAAAATAATAATAATGAAGAAGATAATAATTTAAAATATTGCATTCAATTCATTATACATTCGCTCATTTAATACTAGAAAATCAAATTGACTCTCTCACATTATTCAATCTACTCGATTAAGTATAATTATTTACCACCTTTCATATTACATAGTTCTTATTATTATACATCGATTATTTACTGTTTGGGGCCACTAAAAATGTAAAATAGGTTAAGATTTATAATATATTTCGATTGCATAGTTTATTTTTCTCTCTGTATTTGTTACACTATTTTTCTCGTTTTCTCCTAATTTTCTTAATATGCGCGTTTCCGACATTGTTTTCTCATTCTCCCACAGAATATACAACAATTAACATTAAGGACTCATCTAGACCCTATTAAAACAACCAGGATAAAAGTAAGCAAACCGCAATAGTAATATTGAACCAATCCTTTCCGTGTTTTCTAGACAACTAATTTTTACTCACGTATCAATATCGGGCGTTTCTTTGTCTGATGAAATAATCTTTTTGAACGGGGATTCCACTGATACATGTATGCACATATGTAAACGATAATGTTTTTAGACTAAAGAAAATTTCATGTGTGTGTGTGTGGGTGTGGGGGGTGTAAATTGCAAAATATCTTATATTTCCCCCAAACCTCCAGCCTTCAGGAAGACTAAAACTTGCTGCTATGGTTTCAAATGGTTTACATAACAGCAATGGGAGGCTTGATTCCAAATAAATTTATGTTATGTATCCTTTTCTTTTGGAAATAGGGTACGATTATGAATATCTCCAGTACCATATAATCTTTGTACACTGTGAAATTTTCTTTATGTATGAAAACCAAACAGGGGAGATATGAAAAATATATGGAATCAATTCTCCCCTTGCTATTATTTCAGATCGATTGCAACCATAAAAACACGTTTTAGTCTTCCCCTCCATCAACGCTAAGGTGTTCGTCTACTAAGAAATAAATGATGATCGAAGTTTGCTTCTCGGAAAACCAGTACGCATGTTCATTCTAAATTACTACTTAAAATTACTAAATGTCCCCTACCCTAAGAAAGCTCGCTTTATTAACCTTGAACATTTTTTCAAGTTTATTCATAATTCGTTCAAGGCAACGATAATGTTAGATATACAAAATCTGTACTTGCTTCCGTATTTTCTGTAGTTGTAACTTTGCGCTTAATACAAATGCAAACTCACAAACTATTGTCATTTATACCGTAGTTAAAAATATGCTTACCTGATTTACATTTATTTCATGAATCCATTCATTACGATTTAAAGAGGGAATTTAAAGAAATATATAAAAACCTGTAAAAATATATATTAACAAAGCAACAATAAAACAATAATTACTAGTCGGATGACAGATATCAGACATTGGATAGAAAGCATCTTCTGTGTAAACTAAGTCGGAAAACTCGATCTCCAGATGATAATAAAAATAAACCGATTATGCTTACTGTATTAATGATATTTTAGAGTTCCCTTTTGATATGTGTCTAACAGCTTGTGTATGAGTTCGAAATAGAATACTTAAGCACACTCCAAAAAATGTAGACGGAGTAATCGCCTCGGACATATTATTCTTGGTATGTTCAGACGTTACAAATTCATGTGATTTTCAGACTATTGCAAATGTTGTAGCTTTTAATATTCATAAAGTATTATATGTGACATGGGTGTGTTTTATTTTTACTGCGAAGAAAACAGTTTCGCACTAGATAAAGCTGTCTTGAACAGAAAAACAAATATCCTATTATAATCGTGTCAAAATAATCAAATAGAGGTTCCCCAGGCCTGAGACAATAAAGCTAATTTTCTTTCGGGTGGATTAATCTGTTCGGATGCCTTTCTGTGTTATAAAAAAATATGGGAATTTATGCTCGAATATAAGTAGGTCAATATTGAAAAATTTCTGCCAGCAATGATATCACAAATGATTTGACATAATCTTCGATGACGTCATATATGAGGCATATTGTGAATAAATAAATAAACAAACACAAAGGAAAAAGACAGGTATGATATATATATATATATATATATATATATATATGTCTCTATAAACATGAACATATATATATATATATATATATATATATATATATATATATATATATATATATATATATATATATACTGTAAATATCTGAAGATATCACGGGATAATATTATTTTCCTGTGGATTGAAATAATTTTGTAATTATTTAAGAAAAAAAACCCTCAAGTTTGAAATAATCTAAACATATTTAGCTCTACTAAAGTATTGATCACTTTCCTCCCTTTTTTACCAAATATACCTGATGATATATATATATATATATATATATATATATATATATATATATGTATATGTATTTATTTTTTCTCAGTGTAACTGCAGACCAATATAGTGAATAAATGCCAAAATACTATGTTCCAAAGTGTATGATGCTAACCATCTTATAAGTTATTCCTTGTAATTGTAAATGTAAACTCAACTAAAAGAATACATAAGAATAAGAGGGTCAATATCATGAACTTTGGAATATAGTCTTTTGTCATTTATTTACTATATATGCATAAATATACATATATATATATACATATATATATATATATATATATATATATATATATATATATATATATATATATATATATATATATATATATATTGTTAAAATATGTTATTCCCTACGGAGCTAACATGGGAGAGTCCCCGTTTGATTCATAGGAGAAACAGACAAAAAAACAAAAATAGAGGGCAATCTAAACAATATTATATCGAAACCTCTAAGAGGCCGTTATATTGTTCAGTTCCCTCAATAATTGAGTGTTCACCTAACGATGTGCATGCCTGTACGAGGGGCGTGCAATAAGTAATGCCCCTGACCCACTTGCCGTAGTCTGATCTAGCTGAAATTTTGCATGCCCAATGATTTATATCTCTACCGGGTTTTGGCAAATTACTGCTCTGAACTAATTGTGGTTTCTGTTTTACAAGTGTTTGAACTGAGTCGGGTGTGAAAAGGAGACTGTTGAATGCCGAGCAGTGATCCGGTGCTTGTATTTTAAAGGACGCACACCACAGGAGACTTTTGATGAAATGAAAGGAACGTATGGCGATAATTCCCCATCATATGGCCTTGTAAAACGCTGGCATCGTGAATTCAAACATGTCCGGAAGTATGTGGAAAGAGCTCCCAGACCTGGTCGCCCCCTTCTGCCATCGATGAGGCATCTGTCCGTCAAGTTGAGGCTGCCATTTTGGAAGATCGGCGCATTACTATTCGCCAAATAGCACAAGATGTCAAGATTAGTACAGGGTCTGTGGAAACTATCATTCATGATCATTTGCATATACATAAGGTGACTGCTAGATAGATCCCCAGGTTGCTCACACCATTCCAGAAGCGAGAACGCGTCGAGTGTTCGAGGATGAATTTAAAGATGTGCCAAGAAGTTTTTCAAAAGACTGTTTACACAGGATGAAACCTGGGTCAATTACTATGATCCAGAAACCAAAGCCCAGTCAATGCAGTGGAAGCACTGTGAGTCACCATCGCCAAAGAACGCAAGGGTGCAGCTCTCCGCTGCCAAGGTCAAGCGCATAGTCTTCTGGGCGCAGTACGGAGTACAGATGGCAGATTTCCTGGCAAAGGGCACTACAATTACAGGAGCTTATTATGCTTCACTTTTGAGGAAATTAAGGGAAGCTATCAAAATCAAGAGGCGGGGCAAGATTAGCAAAGGTACCCTTTTCCTACAGGACAACGCTCCAGTCCACAACTCGCATGTCGCCAGATCAGCAGCACGGACGTTTGGTTATGAAATCATCCCCCTTCCTCCCTACTGCCCTGACCTTGCACCCTCTGACTTTCACCTCTTCCCAGCCATGAAGTTGTTTTTGAAATGAAAGCATTTCTCAGATGATGCAGCCTTGATTTCTGAAGTCACGTCGTGGTTGGAGGACCAACCTGGGGTGTTCTACAAAAACGGTCGTCAGAGCTGCATCAAAAGATGGGAGTAATGCATAACTTAGGGTGCTTCCTATGTAGAGAAACACTAATAATTGTGCCAAGATTAGTTACTCTACATCTATAGGAAGTGGGTCAGGAGCATTACTTATTGCACAGCTCTCGTATTCAATTTTTTTTAATTTCTAGCGCAAATTCTATTAACATCGCAGATATAATAATCTGATGTTATTCAGTTTAATTTAATGAACTGTTGTGATGTTTTACTCTAGTGTGTTATAGATTCTATTCTACGAGTTAATACACCTGATTTGACTTTGTACCTAAAGAGCCCGTCTGAACAGGTTTTCTTTGTCAAATAAAATGAAGTGAAATATTTCTTAAATCTAACATATATACACGTCCACATATAACACTCACAGACACATAAACATATATAAGTATATATATATATATATATATATATATATATATATATATATATACATATATAGGTTATAGTCTCAAACATAAAGCTCAGCGTATGAAATAATACACTGCTCTCTGATCGAAATCACGAAATGGTTGAAGAAAATGATCGTTTTGTCATCGACTGCCTTAATAACTATTGTTCCCGCAAGGTGAAATGCATAAAACCGCTGTCCTGCTCATTCTTTAAGTTTGACTCCTACGTGCGCGGTCAGCAAAGTCAAAGTGTCAACTCTGTTATGAATAACGTCGGTTATGAGTGAAATATTTGTGACAAGAAAAGGGTTGGTGGCAGTAGTAGACGTGATGAAACGAGTAGCCTTCAATGTGCCAATCTTTTGTTTTATTTTATAGTTTACTGCCGTCACCAATACCGTATAATATTCACCTTTTTTCTATAAGATTTGTGCGTAAGTTTTGTTATGTGTACACGGCATTTAAAACTCTGTGGTTGTTTTAATCTCAAAATATTATTCCTGTAGTTTTTAAGTTTAATTTTATCAGGCACAGAACTGAAACATTTTTTTACAGTGCTTATGATTTTTTGTTTCAATTATGTTTCTGTAATAATGAAGATGAATATAAATAAGTTGTATTAATCTTAATTGTTTGGAGGAATTGCTTAATCGGTACGTAATTATCACAAATATCAGTCGATAAATCCTCCGAATTTGTTCAATTTAATATTGTAGAACTAGGCCTGTAGTCTCGACAATTATTATAAGTATCCTGGGTTAATATATAAGAAGAGTTACAACGATGAATAATACACAGCCCTTTTTTAAATAGACTAATTTTTATAAAAGCGCTTATCAGAATAAGGAAAACGTTTAGATACAAAATGTTACTCCTTATGAAATAATATTCTTCAGCATATATTTAAATTATGCTGTATTTATGTTACTGTATAATAACCTTTTTTATTGTAATTTACATCTGAAAGCGTGCATATCTTTAAAACACTATCTGATGCGACTGGTTTAGTGAAATGTTGGTGAATTCCGGTGTAACGGCTAAAATGTGAAGTAATAATATTTTCTAAGTTACAGTTTTCCGACTGTTTACGTTTTAAGGGATGGCAATACATAAATTCCAATGACAAATCATTAATAAAAATCTACTCGGAACGAGAGCAAGCTAGTCTTGTGAAATTAAATAAAATATATAATATTTTATTTTTTTCACATATACATAACCACTTATCAAGGTAAAGAGGTCACTCGAGGATAAGGGTTAAATAGTGTACAGTAGTCAATTGGACAACAATCGTCCGTTATGGAAATTCGGTAAATTTGTTAACTTAAGTGGAACGGGTCATCAAGAAGTTGTTTAGGTTGGACTTGAATATAACCATATTGTAGTCAGCTGGAAAGAAGGAAAACGGAAGCCAGTTCCACAGGCGTGCAGTTCTAAGAAATAAGATTTGTTCATGGAATGTTTAGGTTAAGGCACAGATAAAAGTAGGGGAGATTATTGATAGTGGTTTCAGAGACGAGTGCTTCTTGTGAATATTTGGCAGGGGTGGACCATAGAGATAAGGTTTTGAGCCAAACCAAAGATATTAGCATTTTAAAATTAAATTTGGCTATGAGTATAGATATATCCATATATAGATACACCACCATTTTTGGGGCATTTTATAAGTTCGAAATCTCGGCGACTATTGATCAAAATTTTAAAAATAAAAGGTTTGTTAGAAAGCTAATAATCGGAATTGTGTATTGGGCTATGTGACTTTAGTCATTAAGACAGGTTCGAACCCGTAGCGTAAAGACGGAAAAGAACGGGAAAAACGTGACGTCTTTGCTGTTACGACCACTGTCAAACCAGGAATGACGTAGGTTTACATTAAAGCTCGATAATCGAAAAAAGGGGATGACTTTCGAACATATCGGCGAAAAAAGTGGTATCTCCCTGTAGAAAAGTACTCAGTTGAGGGTGAAGCCATTAATGTTTATGGTAAATTTTTCGGTATTTTTTCGTCTGAAGGGTCGAGCGTCAAACGATACTGATGTTGTGAAAATCCGTCGCCCCTGTCGAAAGTTTTAGGCAGACATGCAAACATACTACATACATTTATATATTGATAGCTCAAATTTTCGACCCAAACGGATTAAAAAGCTTGCCCTACCTCTGAATACTCTTTATACAAAATTTCAAATGTTTAGACCAGAAATTCTCCGAGTATTTTGGTAAAGACTGCAGAGGTCATATTTTTTTTAATTCAACACCTATTATGACACCTTAACATTTATTGTTTTGGGCTCTAATCAAGTTATTATGTTAGTTCCATGCCCAAAGAACTTGTATCTAAAATGTTCAATTGTTTAGACCCTAAATTGTCGGAGGAGGTCAAATCGTTGAACTTAGACCCCTTAACAGCAAAATTTCTGGCCGAAAATTCATTACAAAAATTTTCCCAAATCTCAGTACGCTGTATATCAAATTCCGAATCTGTAGACTGAAAATTGACAGAGTTATTGCGTAGTGAAATGTACACAGACACACATACACATACAGATAGACAGACGGACAGACACGTTCACTTTTATATAGATTTATCGTAAAATTACGGTCCCCATTGTTATATTTTAGGGTTGGTGTATATTGTGGCCTGGTAAACCAACACGAAACCTACCTTTAAAAAAACTGGTTTTCGTTAGGTTTCCTGGGTGCTTAAAATGAATATCACATTTAAATTGTCTGCATATAATTGTTTTTCCGGTTATCAAGAAAGATTATGCGCGCTTAGACGTACACCAATAACAACCACTAATAACATAAAGAATTATATTGTTTAATTCCCGGAAAAATCCTAATTTGCAGAAAATTTAAATGCGATATTTGTTTTCAGCACACACGAAAACCTGTTGAAAACAGTGTTTTTATAGGAGGTATTGGTTGCTCTATTAAGCCACGATTACCAAATAAACGCTACATCAAAAAATAAAAAGAAAAAGAAAAACAGTGGCTATAAAGGGGGTGTTCCTTTTACGTAAAATTTACATAGAAAAGTGGTCTCCAACTTTTTAAACTTGAATTTATTTATATCATTGTAATTACCCGTTTCCCGGGATTTTAACTGTTATTTTCAGTTTCAGCACCCTCGAAAACGAAGAATAGTCTTCGTTTTAAAGATGTTTTTCTGAGTTGAAAGATACTGAACTTTTACCAATATTTCAATCATATTCATTTATTTCCCTAGTTGCGCATAGGAATTACAGAATATCTGACATTTTCCCAAAAACCTTCGCCTTGATGGAGGGGAAGACTAAAACGTGCTTTTATGGTTGCAATTGATCTCAAATAACAGCAAGGGGATAATTGATTCCATATATTTTTCATATCTCCCCTTCTTGTTTTCCATACATAAAGAAAATTTCACAGTGTATAAATTATTTTGTACTGGAAATTTTCATAATCCTAACCTATTTCCAAAAGAGGGGATATATAACATAAATATGTTTGGAATCAAGTCTCCCATTGCTGTAATGTCAGACATTTGAAACCATTGCAGCAAGTTTTAGTCTTCCCTTCCTCAAGGCAGAGGCTTGGGGGAGATGTAAGATATTTTGTATTTCATATATATATATATATATATATATATATATATATATATATATATATATATATATATATATATATATATATATAAAGTTTGATTTAGTGTAAAAACATTTTCGGTTACATATTTGCAAACATGTTTAAGTGGAATTCCACTTCAAAGAAATTACTTCATTAGACCAAGAAAGGTCCGATAGGAAAACGAGAGGAAATTTACTTCCGCTTTTTATAAAATATATTCGGGTGTGGTTTACGTCTCTTTATTATCTTTTTATGTCTGTATAATAAATAGAATATATACAAGTACCGTCCCTTTTTAATCATTGCTTGTTCATATGATTTACATCTAAGAAACCAATCTACAAAATCATTATTTTATTATACGCACTATATAGTAGTGTCCTGACCCCGAAGTAACCCGATCGTAACATACGCTGAAATATGTAAAATTCTTGCAGATTTATTTATTTATTTATTATCAAGACAATACTCTATTAACTATTATATTGTATCCTATATGGAGTAGCGAGTCTACAGTTTAACATATAGAGCTTGGATTCATCAGCTAGAACTGAAACCAAAGCATATAGCGTACCAGCAATAGTAGTTAATCTTGAACATTTTGCTAGAAATGACGTCATTTCGAATTTAGAAATTTCTGATTTCAAAATTCAAAATGGCGTAATGTAAACATATTATAAGGTAGTTACATCTTCTCTTCCAATTTTCGGAGTTTTAATCATGCCAAAACGCAGTTCATCTCCTTTTGAAGAATTTATTGTTGCTATATCTTCTGATGAGTTAAGTGCAAAATAGATTAACTGATTGATATAATAATAAAGTGATTGGTTTTGTGTTACGAAACGGATACTGTCAAGAATTGTAAATGTCACCGGAATAAAAAAAAAATAAATAAAATTGTAAGATGGTCAATACCATGAACTTTGGAATATGGACTTTTATCATTCATTAATTATATTGCTCTGAAATTAACTTGAGCTTCTTAAATAAGGATTGGTATATATTATATGGAAATAAAGTATATTTCCACAAATATATACATATATATATATATATATATATATATATATATATATATATATATTACTGACGCCCCCCCTTTACAAGGCGTATCGCCACTTGAACGAAAGGGTCTACTATTTGGGATCATGCCTAGGAAAGATGAACAATATGCTGGTGTACGTTCTTTTTAAACTTCTGCAAATCCAGGGAAGTAGGTAGCGGGAAGGGAATTCCAAGATCTAGCTGTTCGAGGGAACAGCCTATTAGAATAGATACCTTTATGACGTTTAGGGAATTCACCAGTGAAGGGGTGAGTTTTTGTTGCTAAGTGGGTTTGCCGATGATAGGTACATCGGGAGAAGGCAAATGCAACAGAGCACATTCCATTAAAATATTTATTAAATAGACACAAGGATGCACCATTGCGGCGATGCGACAGCGGTTAGTGATTAATTGACAAATTTGATTCTTTTAGATTTAAAACTCTTGTTTAGACCTATGCAAGTTGAAGAGGCCAGTAGTAGATGCACCAGAGAATTGTGGCCTAGTAGAAGTATAGGATACTCTCGGGTGTGAATAGTCTTCTAGCGCGATAGAAGCAATCCACCTTCTTTGCAGCCGCTTTCGCAATGCCCCCAATGTATATGTTCCAGTTCATAAATTATAAGGCCCAGGAATTCGAAGGAAGAATTCTCAGGTGGGATGGCATTTATCATGGATATAGGCAGTTGGAGAGGCGCCTTATAATAGTTAAAAAAGAGCTACTTAGTATTACTAGGACGAAATGTTACCATCCATTTGCGGGCCTATTTCACGATGTTCGGGAAGTCTTTTTCTAATGTTCCTGCCCTTGTTTTAGATTTATCTACATTCCTTTTTCACTCGTGCATGTTATATATATATATATATTATATATATATATATATATATATATATATATATATGTATATATACATATATATACATGCGTACGCACATATATGTATATATATATATATATATATATATATATATCTAACTACATATATATATATATATATTGGCCAAGATCAAAGTGTAGTATCTGTTCTTCATATGCTGCCCTTCCATTTCTTGTTCTCTTTCGGTGGAGGAGAAATCCTTGACGACTGAGACAATTTTTTTTATTTTTGTACCGTTTCCCCACGTTAAAAAACGACCCTGGTGTCTAACTCTGTCCCGTGGGGAGGCATTGTAAATAGGTACACACACACACACATATATATATATATATATATATATATATATATATATATATATATATATATACTGTATGCAGTACATTACAATAAAAATGTTAATCTATATCTATGCATGTGTATGGCACAAGTCGTGTGAGGCCAACCCTCTTATTTACGTATTCAATATGTCAACAGGTGCATAAACGAGTGCCCTCGTAACGAACTTCTGTTTGTGTCTGACCGATGCGTGCATGGCATTACCTCTGTAAATTCAAATACCTCATGTGTTTGCCAAGGTTACCTTGCTGCTTGCGTACATTTTCAACACATATAATGTGCAAACAAAATAATCTAATCTATTACGTGCATGTTTTTTCAAACAGCAAAAAAATAACAATACAATAAAGTATCAGATGCTGAAAAGTACTGCGGATTATGTATAGTGTTGACATTGTATTTACTCACCTATTAACTAGACGTCTGAAAATAACCTGCTGCAAACTTAGATTCAGTAACGTGCCCTCGAATTTCAGAAGTGGGTAGGCATTTGCCTTTTGCACCTGTTTACCCTCGAAACTATCACTGAACTTTGCAGCTATAATAAAACCTGCACCGGAGTTATGCTCGCAACTGAATGTATCATACGATTACTGTATCCAGAAGAATTTCGCGCATATTTGCAAGCAAACGATTCCATAGGTTCTAATATCACTATTTTCTACATAATATAAAAATGTATAACATTTCTTGATTCGGATATCGGCTTTGTAATATTTAAACATCATTTCCTCTCATTTGTAAATACATACATGTGAACAATGTTAAGAATCTCCAGAATTTTCATTACATATATCAAAATGCGCAGAATATATTTTCTATATTAATGGTCTTTTTCTAACTTACTAGCAAAGTAGATCCCTTAGTAACATTGTTCATATATATATATATATATATATATATATATATATATATACAATTTTACAATTGTCACTTTTGCAGATTTTGAAGTATGAGTGTTTTAAAGTAAAAAAATCAGCCCTTACGATTACGATTATTCTGAGATGGTAGGCACCGAGGCTTCTGCAGGCGAGACAATAAATAAAGAAATCGCTATGTGTGTTCGAAAATAATTAGTAGTTCGCAAAAATGTTGCATCCTTCAATTTTCTAATGTGGTTTGATTCAAAATTATTTATTCCATGCTGATTTCTGGCGTACCATGTGTCCCTGTCTTGCTGTTTTGTGTCCATTTCTCAAAACTTACGATATTTAATTTTTGATAGATTGTAACTCATCTTGTCCCAGTATCGAAAGCAATATCTGCCGGTATTATTTTTACTATCTCTTAGCTAAATAAAAATAAGATTTATATATATATATATATATATATATATATATATATATATATATATATATACAATATTACTAATATAATGTATATAAAGAGACGGAGAAATGTGTGTGTGGGTGTGTGTGTGTGCGTGTGTGCATTCTAGTGGACACACATGTGCAAAGATATTACGACATACAGTCATGAATATACACTATATTCTATGGGATTTTTGAGTGCGAAATAGATCAAAATACCTAAGCCGGCTATGATCACAGTGCATTATCTGTTCTAATTGCACTTTTATTTATCTGCATTAAGTCAACATAAGGGAGACCTATATCCATTTCCGCTTTATTCCAGAGTTCTTTTTGTTACATGATAAGGGTTGTCCCCTTTTCATGTAAGTATAAAAAAAGAAGAGAGATTTAGTTAAATGTAAAAATGAAATCGAATAGACGAAATCGAACCTCGTAATGTAGGTCTAGAAATAGATTACGAGAGAGAATTAGCAAATGGAATGTAAAAAAACAAACCATAGTGTAGCTTAGAGATAAAATAGTATTAAGAAAAGAATGTGCATTGTCAATCCTATTATGAAAAACAATTGAGGAATACAACTATAAATAATTTAATAAACATGTTTTTAACATATCAGAAATATAGGTTACTGGGAATATAGGGTAAAATTCATTTAGTAAACAAAGGAAAAAGTTTTGGACACGCATTTCCAGAACACGTGAAAGAAGACACATGTTTTAACATGTGTATGACGTCATGGAAAATGGGAAGTTCTTGATATAGTTAGAAACTTTAACTTAGTTAAGAAAGAGAGTCTGAGAGTCAGAGGGAGTCTGAGGACGACAGACGATAGTCTGGAGTTGGGAGTGGAACGTCTAGAAGCGAGACGGTCACCTTTAAAACATAGAATGTGAAACTTTGAATTCCTGAAAGCAAAGCCACCGGCCGGTCCATGGAAATAAACCCATCATGTGTTTTTATAAACGTCGTGTTTGTGTTGTAATTTTACCAAAAAGGTAAAGTGGAATTTGTCATTATATGTCTTCTGTATCATGTGTTTTAAAATGTCTTTACAGACATAATATCTCCTCACTCAAAGAGCTTCTACACTTCTAAGTATGAACATTTTATATATATGAATCTCTTCATAACACGAACACGGAACGCAACATCCCTCTTAATAAAACTCTCTTAATAAGACTCTCTAAGACTCTAAGACTGCGCTCTTAATAAGACTCCTAAATATAACATTTTTTATTTTTTCCTACGTCCAGAGAGGCCCGTTTTGGGGGGCGTTTTTTTTTCTCTGTCATTACAAAACACTTGATGTAACTTTTTGCTCTCGTGTGAAAGGTACTAAATAAAGATTTTATTTTCGGTCTGTGAAAATGGAACATACATGAAAGAAATCAGTGATTAAACAATCTGTTACCTTGTCGACAGAAGAAGTTGTGTCCTCTTTTATTTCGTTTTAAGCATGAGATATTTCACAATCAGTTTTATATTTAATCTTCTTTTGTCTTTAATAAAAACATGGCAAACGAATAAAAAGAAATCTCTGACATTTTCGCTTACGACTTTCTGGTAACACTCACATGCTTCGCCATCTTCTCACCTCAGGTATCAACAAAATCGTTTACGTTTTCCTCACATAAAAAGTCATCAGGTGAACACGTCTGCTCGAGTAAATACAACTTCAAGTTAAAAAAACAAACGCTGATTAAAAGCAATTAGTTTATTCCTACAGTTTTTTCTGTAAGAAGGGAAGGAAAAACATACTCGTCAAAAATGATACAACATCAATGAGGGCATAAGTGCTCAGTGTCAATGGAAATAAAACGATAGCTGTGAGCGGAGACGTCCGATTACCTGACAATCGTTTGTGTAAAAGCGAGAAAGAAAAGAAAGATTGATTGGTGGTCATTAAGCAATTGAGACGGATGTAATGCATTTACCTTGGATATCTCACGTTGCACGCTGTCAAAATAAAGATAGATGTGTTATGACGAGATTATCTGTCACATGTAAGCGCACCATTGATCTATCTCTCGTACGGAGGGCAAAACCAATGCAAACTATAAGGAATGTTTTAATCTCAGATGTGTGTTTAATAGCTTAAAGTAGTGGCCTTATATATATATATATATATATATATATATATATATATATATATATATATATATATATATATATATATATATATATACATGTGTGAATAGGTGTGGGTATACTGTTTCTAAATAATTAAGTATTTACATGTGATGTTGGTATAGAGAAATGTACTCGTATGTGTAGTATATATACGTATATATATATATATATATATATATATATATATATATATATATATGTATATATATACGTGTTTTTGTGTGTATGTTCGGGTGTGTGTGTGTGTGCAGTGATATGCAAACATAGTGAATACATTGTATTTACTTATATAATTCTTGTTTGTGTTCAATATTTTATCTGATATTTTGTAGGTAATATATAACTAAGATATATGTTATAGTATACGTTAAAATCATAATTGAATCCATTGGTTAAGCAAACTTTAAAAAGCTATGAACAACTATTGGATACATGGCACTTTCCTAAAATTGCCAATCAGATTTTTGTACTTTAAAAGATTTTAAAGAGTAGATTTTTCGATAATATTGTAATTATATTTCTGGCCAATCAGAGATGAACGGATTTTTTTTTACAATATAGTGCTAATAATCATTTTACCTTTTCATCTGCATTTCACAATTCAATAATTAAACATGGCTTATTTAGAAATTTGCAAGGTATTATCACTGCACGTTACAGAGGGGAACGAGGATACCGAACATTTAGAAAGTAAATGAATATATTATTAAATACGGTAAGGAATACAATCGGGAAGTAAAAAAATTAAGGCGGCGGTACCGGGAAGCTTTTAAGAAATGAAAAACGGAAAAAAGACAGTTGTTCAAGTTGGAATTAAAAAAAACCTTCATTAATCGTTCTGTAACTGAAACTGGCCTTGATGGTGCTAGAACAAAAAAAAATACTATTTTATAAAAGGAATTTGTTTATGTGTATCTTCATACCCTATTGACTACACTACTGCTCGAGGTGGGGACAAGTGCTTGTAGTTCTTTGGAGCATTTACCATTTAAATACTTGTAAAACAGGCAGAGTGGTGCAACATTTCGTCGACGGGACAGAGGTTTAAGCTTAGATGACATTTCAGGATAAGGTTGGCGAATCTCTTTTAAACCCTGTTCAGGAGGGATAGACTAGTAGTAGATGATCCAGCCCAAATGTGACAACAATGCAGAATACATGGGCGAATGATGACCTTGTAGATGTACAGGATACATTTAGGTGTAAGTAGATTTCAAGCACCGTAGAGAGAGCCTACCTTCTCAGTTCCTTGGAAATGCTCTCAATTTATCTGTTCCAATTAACGTTCACTGTGAACGGTAGGCCGTGGAGTTTAAAAGAAGTTTATTCAGATAATGTTTATTAGGACATTGCATTGGTGGTTGAGAAAGTTCTTGTAATTATTGAAGGAAGCAAGCTTAGTCTTGTTAGCATTGAACGTTACTATCCATTTATAGCCTAATTCAACTACGGATTGGAGGTATTCTTCTAGTGTTTCTGCCGTTTAGTTAGATATCTTTTCATTTCTTTTTCGCTCCTGCTTGTTATAAAGTGTGATGCCCTCAGCAAATAATATACCCATCTCAGGGACAATTTTATCAGGGAGGTAATTTATGAACATTAGGAATAATAAGTTCCAAGGAGAGACCGCTAAGGTACCTCCGTATTTATATGTTTATATTCTTTACCATTGATAACAAATTGATTAAAAATTGATTACTTTTCCTTATTATACAACTAAAACAACTTTACAGGATATTACTGTCCAAATATCAGGCTAAATGGCGAACATAACCTAGAGTTATAATAGAAAACATTTCTCTAATATATATGTGTGTCACTGTCTCTCTCTCTCTCTCTCTCTCTCTCTCTCTCTCTACATATATATATATACATATATATATATATATATATATATATATATATATATATATATATATATATAATGGGTGCCACTCCATGGTGTCATAAGCGTATGTGGGTACGTTGCAACTTCAAGTGACCTCTACTATTCAGTTCCAAAAGGCGTTTAGGCGTGAGGCAGTTTGCTAATCACCCGCGCGCACGCACTTAGCCGATCTCGAGGCATGCAGTCGAGACGGAAGGCCGAGAAATAACCCCCAGCTACGGGGGATCAGATTGGCCATAAATCATGAAAGGCAGTCAGAAAGGAGACCCATTGCTTCTGAGTCGTATTACAAAGCGATCCACCGGATAAGCCAAATGGGTCCTGCCGCTGCCCTTACAGCAATAAAAACACAAACCCCCTCTTTTACATTTAAGCCATCGGATTTTTCTTAACGCACTTAAGACAAGTATGCCCATTAAAGCACCACAAAAAATAATCAGGACAATTTTTTCTTTGGCTTTCATAGTTGTTCTCTCCAGGGTGCTTAATCTATGGTTTTACTTATTAAATTTCGGGTATTTGTGTTAAACAGAATAAAATGCTCTTTTCCGTATAACTCGCTTCATAGATACTTTCCGATCTCACCTTTATCAGTAGTCGCCATTTCATATAACATTAACTTGCGTTTGACAAATATTTAAACAACTAAACGTTCAGAATATTCTGAGCGAGACCCTAAAAATAAATAAAATTGGCAAAAAATACAGATACAAGAAAAAAATGTAACCAAAATAAATAAAGTATACTTATCAAAGAACCTGAACTAGTTCTTGTTTTTCTTTGTATTTGATTATGATTAAACTAATTTATTTTTCAAAAGTTACTATGTATCCATTCTGGACGACAATTATCATGGTTTAAATGAGAATCCAAGGAAGTCCCTTGATAATCGCTAAACCGTTTAAAAATAAATAAATACTGATACAATCATAAGCAATAACTGTCAACAATCGCACCGGAACATAATGAATGAATTAATTATGTATGTATGTTTCGATTTCTGAACGATTATAAAGGGGTTGCGTGCAATGTTTTTGCAATCATGATTCTTTTTCGTCATAATTAATGTGATTTCGTGTGCTAGTTTGCTACCAAAAATAATAAATAAATAAATCAACGCTTTACAAACTTTAAACAACAAAGAATATTTAGATAGATATGATAATAACTTAACATCAATGTGGTAACATTTATTTTTAAATAATTAGTTTTCATCTTTCTTTGCATTAACACTTGTGAAATGTATAATCCTTTTGTTTACTTGTGTATTGTATTGGACTATTCGATGCTTCCAATAAGATCATTGCATCGAAATTATTTTTATCGACTATTTTCTCATCAAATCGATTGATTGCCTGATGTACCGCAATGCACTAGGAGGAAATATTACATGCCCCCTAGCAGTGATATAATCCACAATATATTGTAGTTTACATTGCACTATGAATAACGTACTGTTGCTTTTATAAAATTATGGTTATATAACTGTTAAATTTTAAATTGCAAAAAATGTATATTATTGTTCAGATGTGCTGTAAAAAGAGACATTGATTTTTAACACGCCGCCGTCTTATGAAAGAAGCTATTTTGATTTTATACACTGGGGCGTTCTGCTTGGGCGGGGAGAAAACATCTGAAATGTACTTGCGATGTCACACTTTGGTAATGATCGGACTGTTCCCGATTTAATCTGACTTTTTCCGTTATGGATTTTCGATACGGATCAGAGCAATTCTGATGGAAAAATCCTATCGTAAAACACACCCAAACACGTAAAGTACATGTGTGAAATCGATGCCGCCGTTTCGGAGTATATGTGGAACAAACTCTCACACACAGCCACACCCGCACATAAGGTAACTTTTTTTTAATACGTATATGTTAGGAGAATCATTTATATCAATTTTACAAAGAATGAATGATTTATAAAATTAACGTTATTAAATGTGCCCGCACAGTACACTAAAAAAATCTTAAGGAATCATTTCTTTTAAATAAATTAAAAATTTTGGATTGTTAGGACTATAGAACTATGTTAAAAAGAGGAAACATCTGTTTCTATTTAAAGGAGTCTCACCTCGTTTCTGTTTTATTTTTTTATAGAAATCGCCTCAGGCAATGCATGGAGCTATTTAATATATGATGCTAACAAAAACGAATATTAGTATCGCTCAGGCAGTAGATCAGTATTGGCCGTAGTCTTAAAAAGAATAAGACTGAAAGTGGTTGGAATACATTTTCAAAGAAGAGAGTTTCACAAGCCTGCAGTTCGTATAAGCCACATCTCTTATGTGAGTTCGCGCGTCTCCACGTAAGAACGGTAAGAGACAGACACAGGGGATGCCAACAAAAGAATGCTTTTGAATCCGGGAAAAAATAAAATGGAGACATATTATTGCTGTTCGTATTATTTTTGACACGCAGGCTCCAGTAAGAGCGGAGTAAAATTGATAAATGTAATTTGAATCATTCTACGTATTGCTCTGTTGTTAAAAAAAAACTTCTACGCCAATCAATTTTGAGTATCTTCAAATCTTCACTATTTTCTATCATTCATACTTACACACACACACACACACACACACACACACACACACATTTGTGTATGTGCATAATATTCTGTAAGGCATTAATAGTTATGATATGCCACCACTACCATTCATAACAGCGTTTCAATGTCAACTTTGATATATAACCTCCAGTAACTATTTCTAAACTATAAGTCTAGGAAGTGTTTTAGCCATATTGAATATGACTTCGGAAATATTTATGACTGTATCTATACAATAATGTACTTATGTTTTTATTTTTAAATACTTTTGACATATATACGATGCATAATACGCTTTGTTATTTGTCATTTATTGAGCTAAATATGAAAATAAAATGTGTAATTTTTCTGGCGACTGTCGATACTTTTGTACGACTGAAAATTATTCGAGAACGGACAAGTAATTTCAGTTAAGGAAAAGGGTTAGAATGAGGTACATTATTTGCTGCTACCACAAAAGTTATGCGACCATACAAATGTCCAATGTAAAATGCCGAGATACCGATGCTATTGTGAGTGTGATTTTTTCTTTTTCCTTTGCACGACCCCGGCTATAAAAGGACAAGACAAGCATCATGAAGAAATACCTGATTACATGAAAAATGAAAAAAAAAAATACTAAAATAATTGCATTCAGCATTTTTCTTTGTTTGTGGAACATTTTTGAAATATGCATATATATATATATATATATATATATATATATATATATATATATATATATATATATATATATATATATATATACATATTATATACGCTCCCCACACATATACACATACACACACACATATATATATATATATGTGTGTGTGTATGTGTATATGTGTGGGGAGCGTATATACTTTATCTAACAACTCTTTTATGATCGAAGCCATCAATTAGCCAGTTAAACTGGTGTAGTTCTTTTTTATGGTTTTATTAGCTATCCAACAGATTGTGCTTTTCCTTTTATACTGTCGCACGCTACAATCTTTTTTCAGGGCGTCTCTTAAATGTGCGTTTTATTACAAGTCATAAATACCGATCTTCAGATCCAAATGTCCATTTCAAAAAGCGTTTCGGTACCTTAAATTGTACCGCTTATCTACTTTGTATTGGTTGGGTATATAAAACACTCCAGTGAGTTTTGAATTTGTCTCAGTAGATTGTCCACAGAATTCAGATGAGGACCTTCGCCTCTGACTCATATGAAACCAGAGGATCGTTATTAGTTGTTTTTGTATGTTTCGAGATATGTTAGCATTAAGTGGAAAGGGAGACTATGTTAATGACGTCGAACAATTTAATATCAGCTTAAATATAAGGTGTGTATTTAATGCCTGAACATCGAAATACTTTTGTAATCTTTAATGGTTTAGCCTCAGATTTTTGTGTGCTCGGAGTTGACTGTAACAACGCGCGGTTAAAATGTTCCTTACCGACTTACATTAAGAGACTCAGAGTGATTTTATAAACACTGGATTATAAAAGCAGTTGTGTTTGAAGACTATTACTCAATTCCTTTCACACTCCGTAAAATGCTACGAGTAAATTACAACATCCTTCTCATTGGATTATTATAAATCGTGTTTGCTTTACGATAAATTGTCTGAATGGATTGCTGAGAAAATTCCATGGAAACGCTATTTTGTCATCACCAAATATTTTTAAATAATTATTTTTTACCACTTTTATATTTGAGCTGTATCTTTATGACTACAACAAGACGTACCTGGAAACAAGCCAATATCAGCAGGACGGATAGTTTGGTAAGATCTTTCATATTATGTTTTTTAAACTATCAATTCTGAATATGCAAAATATGATACTGATTAACTATGTGCGTAACGAACTATTAGCAGGATAAATAACCAGAAACAATTATTATTTTTCATATGTGTAGTTAATAGTTCCTATAAACATGCCAATATTTGCAGTTTAAATATTTGAAAGTCATAGTTTTGGTTATATCCGCCTTATAACACACTTTGTATAAATCTAAAAAGAACATATTTTCTAGAACCGATATTTTGAAAAATTGGCTAAAATATTATGAAATAACAATCTTATGTCATTTTTAAACATAAAAAAAATGCATTAAGACAAAATGTTACTGATATATGTATCATTGCTAAATTATATATTCTCAATAAGCTAGTAATATGCAATCTCTATTAATACAACGAACACTAACATTGTGGACGAAATAGCTTTCGATCTATCTGGAAGGTGCGTTAAGCAATATATTTTTGTATGTATCCTTATATATTACAGATACACGTCAAAGAGAATCTAATTATGGATAAGCTTAACTTCTAAGCTTCCACTTGTAAGGAAACCATTTATTTAAATAAATATAAATATAATCATATAAATTGTTTTTACATCTTCTAACCTTAATCCATAATTATGAAATCCAGATAATTTTCAGGAATCCATTCGTTTATTGGACATATACAATTCATTCGTTTATTGGAATATACAAAAATACCTGGACATTAAAGATGAATCAGAATAAACATCTGGTAAGTAAAATGATGTATAATTTATTATTATTATTATTATAGTTATTATTATTATTATTATTATTATTTGTTTTTTTTTGTTTAAAACGAAGCAGTTATGCGTTCATATTTTTTACTTTATACATATGTTTTTCCTTATGTTAGGAAGTCATGTCACTACACATATTGTTTTTACAACCAGATAACTTCTGATAATTTTATTGTTTACTAACACTTTATAACTCGTCCGTATTATGTGAAATAAAGGCCTAAGTATAACTGGCCCACCCCAAATAATAAGATTTTGCTTTTTAGACGATTATGCGTTAACACAGTGCAAAAAAACATAGAGAACAGAGGAAATTGGATAATCATTTTAAAATTTGCATAATTTAAACATAAAAAAACTCGCTCTCATTTCCAGGTCATTCATAACGTTTAACGGCATTTTACCTACTATTTTTTCATAAGTGATACATTCCATAGGCTTTTAATTTGTATGGATGTTTATAACTTTTACAGGATTACGTTTGTATTTATGGCATTGAAAGAATAACTGCCTAAGTGAAAAAATAGTGAAATGTCAAATAAGTTTTGAATACTCTGACAATGGTGCATCATTTTATTTTAAAGTTGTGTACGAGATTTATACTATTGTTTACTCATGAGATAAGTATTTTTGTCTTTCGAGTTGATCACAAGCAATCGCCTAAAAATATAGAATTCTATTTTTTCCTTGTTAATTTTTGAGAGTGTTCATCTACAAATTTACTCGTTTTTTTCTTGCACTGTAGATGCAGAGCGTTCGTTTAAGTGATTTTTTGGATATATATTATATAGTTATATTTAACTTATCTCTCTGTCTCTATAAATACTTTACACACTGACTCGCTGAAAGAATAAGTCATACTAGCAGAAATCATGTTCTTTTTACGTTGACAATTATTAGTTCTATATTGAACAAGACTATCCTCCACCTCTACCAGGTTAAATGCCTATTACAAATATTTATTTTATAATGGTTTTTTTTTTTTGGTGGGGGTAGCTTACCCTATTTTATATTAGAAGAATATGGGCTTCACATCACCTTGTACAACCGTCTAATCTTTCATAGACAAAATACACTTTTAGCTATTTATGCACTTTTACTGGTGCCACTTTTACCAGCGCCATTTTATCTAAATTCATCTCATATAAACTGTAAGATACATTCTTCTATATATTTATCAATACTAATATTTGCCCGACTGAGTGTAGCGAAAATGATTGTGGTATCAACATGCCACATTTTTGAAATTACTATCTCAAAGTCCTTATATTTATGACTTTATGATTTTTTTCTTACAATGATTACTGTTATATTTTTTAAGGTGTGTTCTCTGATCGTTTACTATACAAAACGTCCCCAGATTTTCAGGACGCTTGGTATATTTGATGACCGTTGAAATTAAATCTGTAATTTCGCAAGAGATCTCTGATTGTAAATTATTCATAAAATCTGCTGATGAATTTTTCTGAAATTTTAGAATTCCAATATCCACTGTTATAATATTTCAGTGGGCAAGATGATAACTTTTCCTTGACTTTTAAAACCTTTCTACCCTACTCAAGTGTTTCTGAAGTTGTAACCCATGTGGAATTCACCGATTTTTTCGGTGGAAGCAGTGTAGGATTGTGGGGGTTTTATGAATATTTCTACTGGGCTTGTTTCAATATCGTTAGGGTCGCTGCCGTAGTGATTTCTAGAAACATGATTTGGGTGACACACCGTGTCGCGTTAGATTACCGAAATCACGCTCCTTTGGGGTTTGACAATACCTATATAGAGGATGCTGCGACACCTCCAGGCATAAACGGATCGAAGTATTCATGTGTGTGGGGATCGGTTAACGTAAAAAAAAAAAAAAAAAAAAAAACAACGAAAAAATGTGTACTTACTAGGAGTTATCACACACGCTACAATCAAAATTATCTCATACTAAAACGTAGTAGACTTCTGTAGAGTTAAGGTGACAATAAATATCCTAAGATTTTCAATACACTACACCACTTTAAAAAAACTTTGCAAAAAGTACGTTATCCCAACAGCCGTTTACTTTTGATTTGTCGTTGACAATGGAAATCAGGTGTCGCCGGAATTTTAGTGGAAACTAGCCTCCCCAAACAGTAATTCGCTTCGCACTCATCGAGTTGAACCTTAGTCAATGCTTTCTCTCCTCCGTGTTTTTTTTATCCTTTTCATCCTTCACAACGATTTGATGTGGTGTTAGTCTAAGCCGGCACTACATTTTTTGTGAAGCAGCAGTTAATTTACAATTTTGCGGTTTAAGTTTTCTTGCTTCTATCTAGAGTTTGGTTATGTTTTTGCTTTACTTATTCTGCAGTTTCCATGTAGTTATTTAGCGCTTGTATTTTATGTGTGTTGTTTCCACAATGAGATGGTTTTCTTAAGGTTTCAGCCGTTTTCTTATTACGGTCTGTTGCATAGCCTTAGATTTCTTTCTTCCGATGTCTCTTAGATTTTATCCGTATTCTTTGGAATTATTCCTAGTGCTTCTGCAATACTTGGTTTCACATTAATTATCTTCATTTTCATATTTCCTTCAGTTCTTATTATATATATATATACATGTAAATATATATGTGTATATATATATATATATATATATATATACATACATACATACGTACGTATATATATTTATATGAACTAGAAGACGTCACGATATTGTAAAATTACATTTACTTAAAGTTAATCACGTAAAAAATGATTATTCCAAAAGCGTTAAACATATAAAATGACTATAACGTTAAGGATTAATAATGAGAAAATGTCCACCTAATTAAAGAATAACATCTTAAATATTAATAAAAACAATTAAAAAAAAACTAAACGTTATTCTTTTGCAAATAATCATTCGAAGTGTTGATATTTTTATAACTAATAAATTAGATTATGAAAACGCATTCCAAGATAATCGTGCATTTGATAGCGACAGAATAAATATGTATAGTAATAATGTGATTAATTTAAAAGTAATTTCATGTCATGAGCAGGTCAGTTTAAATTGGAACATTTATAGTCTCTTAATAGAGTAGTAATTATATAGTTGTTATTGCAGCATGTAGGAATATATTTTACAAAACATTTTTATCGCTTACAAATCAAGTCATATGTAGCAAAGCATCTTCCCAAATGACGTGTTTTCTTGGAGAATAAACCTTTATTGCTTCAAACACATTACTCAGAAAGGCGACCCTAGTTTACTAGTGTAATAATATAATTATTTACTTAACTTCGATCTAAAAAAAATGGCGGACTTTTGCCAGATCACCCCCCCCTCTAAATTTCACAATGTTCACTTTTTTATTGTTTTTTCCTGTATATATCATCGATTACAAACTTAAGTTTCGGATTATAAAAATAAAATTTAAAAAATAAAAAAATATATAACTTTGCACGTGGATGTTCAGTTTTCAATGATTACGTATTAAATTGAACATGAAATTTGTGATTACGACGGCGGAAAAAAAAGCAGTTCTCGTATCTGACCGGAAGTTAGTTATTAGAACTGAAGGGATTTAAAATTGAAGATTTTCCCCTACACTCCGGTCCTAACTCTCTCATCTTTGTATTTATCCCCATTCTCTCTCATCTATGTATCTTTTGGTTTTTAACCAAAATGGTGATTATTCAATTGAAACAAACATTGAATACAAAGTTTATTTATATAGAAATTAGCTGCAGGGATTTAGCAGAAAAGAAAACAGTTGGCTTTAACCTATTATAAAGCTTCAAAA
Source organism: Euprymna scolopes (assembly GCF_053919585.1). Classification (NCBI taxonomy): domain Eukaryota; kingdom Metazoa; phylum Mollusca; class Cephalopoda; order Sepiida; family Sepiolidae; genus Euprymna; species Euprymna scolopes. The sequence goes on from NC_136490.1 coordinate 102,464,662, forward strand.
ACAAGTGGCCAGAAAACAAATATGTCACAAATAAATGTTATCAAAACGAAAGAATTTATACATAACTTCCGATCACATGCTATTTTTTTTTCAGCGAGACCAAACATTTCGTGTTTAATTTAGTACAACGTTATAATTGAAAATTAACCCGTACGGGAGAATTTTTTTTTTCAATTTTTTTTATTTTTATAATTTGAAAATTCAGTTTGCAATCGATTATATTAACAGAACATTTTTTTTAAAAGAGGAATATTATGGTATTTAGAGGGATGGAGCAATCTCTCCAACGTCCGCCAATAAATTATCTAAACAACTAATCTATTATTATCCTAATCATTTTTGTTCCAAAAGTCACACACACACACACACACACACACACACACACACACGTGCGTGCGTGTGGACAAAAAAAATGAAGCATTTAGTTTTGGATTGATCTATGTTAAAACATATTTTTTTTATTTTTAATTGCTTTAAATTAGCTGTCATATGCAATTAAGAGGTTAATTGACCTGTCTGTTCTCCATGCTTCTATCTCCCGACTTCAGCCTCCGAGAAGTGGTATACCTTTTACCATTACTTGCCCTCTATCTATACAGCGTCAAATGTGTTTCTACTACAACATCCTCCATTCCACTCTCACTCTTTGTATTCATCCTTCTTTTTTTTTCTATTATTTTTAACAGTTAAATGTTCTGAATGCATAAAATATTGGAATAGATCAGGATTAGCAAAACGGCAGACTAAGCAGCTGTAATCTTATATAGGCTTCATTGCAGGTTGGTAAAAGATAGGCAGAAAACAAATATACAGACGAAGTTATAGTGGATAGAAGGGGAGAAATATTGCATTTTGTTATTTGTTTTCTTTTTATTGTACAGTTTAACTAGATTTTCAAACTCGCTACATAAGTCTAACATTCTAAAGCTGGTTAAATAAACGTCCCAACGGGTAACATTTGTATAGTGTTGCTTTTTTTAAATGTTTTTTTTTTCTTTGTAATATTTGTGTAGTGTATCTTTTGTTTTTATAACAACTAGCTGGACGTCCAGCGTTGCTCGGTCGTAAATATCGCTACAACATGATATTCAAATGTATGCAGAATGCGTATGTATTATGCGTGAATAAATCCTCTATTAGAATATGATATATTACGAGGAATAATCTGCGCTGTGGAGTAATAAAGAAACAAATAATTGCAATAAAGAAACAAATAAATTAAATTAATTAAATTAAACATGGTAATGATAATGTAGTTCATCAAATTCCGTGTGTGTTTGCTTACAATATCTACGGCTTGACGATGACATTCCGCCTGTGTTTGTATACACTATTTGGGCTTGAGGATGAATGCCCTGGAAAGTCACTTCTGCTTAATGTTTAGTTTTAAAACATGTAAATAAAGAAATGATTTGCGGCGATTTGAAACGGCTCCTCTTATCGTAAATTAAATTCATTAATAAGAAGAAATAAAATAAAATCCTGAGGTACACCAGTGATCATTGGATCTGTAGTCGAATGCTCTATTACTGCGTTATATTATCAGATGACAAAATATCGGGGGGGGGGTCTAAGAACCAGTTATTTTGTTAGAGTGTATTCTCTTACTTGCTGGTGCAACTTCAAATATTCTCATGTAAAAATTATTTTAACTATAGGAAAGAAAAGCTAGTCTTAGGTCTGATGGCTTTTTTCGATTTTTTATACTTATTTTACGATTTTTTTTGTATTAACCATATCCAAGAACAGTGCCAGATAAGAAAATTACCTGGGTGTAAAATTTGCAAAAGATAGGCTCAGCCATGTCGGAACCTATAAAAAAGGGACTAACCTACACCCCCACTAAGTGGCGTTCATATAATAGTAGAGATTCTTGTAACTATAGTTCGGGAAAAGGAAGTTGTGTATTTATTTGAAAGGTCTAATATATTATGTCTAGACCAAAATTTGGAATAGTTATTCGGAAGGCAAAAGTATACAGACTCATACACACACATTTTCACTTTTATAGATTATAGATTGTTAGGTGGAAGTACAGAATAGTTACAAAACAATATCTCCAACCCATGTTAAGAATTGCTTCGAAAATAATAATTTTATTCTAGCGCAGTGCAGTAGTGCACCTGCACAA
>NC_136490.1:102469292-102481792 GCF_053919585.1 Euprymna scolopes
ATTTTTCCAATTTACAAGTTGTAACGATCAGGATTGAGTAGAATGTATTTCAATTCCGGCAATAGTTTTTCTATTTGATCCTGAAATCATAAAAATTGGGCAGTCATCCCCTAGGATGTATAGCAATAACATATTAACTTTTCACAATTTTACATGCCAGTACAAAAATAATCTGGAACATTATTGAAGGCAGCTCGAGTAAGTGGTATTTTATATTTATTTAAAAGATAAAACCATGTAAGCATATACGTAAATGATATAACTGGTTGCCTAACTGGGATTTAAAACTTGGATTAACATTAATTCTTATTAATATCTTCAAAATTAGTTCAGGTTAAATCTCTTTACAAACTGACACAGGAAATTGTTGTCGCTTTTTATAATGGACGTATGTGCGATAACCCCATCCTGAATTAGCGTTATGCCCCATTTTCTCTTAGTTTAGTAAATATAGTTTTATTTCAACATATAATTCTTAAGTCTTAAAACTATTTACAAATGGTGTTATACCATAGGCATTGTTGTCCTTTATATATATAATCCCTTGCATTAGCAAAGTTTTTAAAAACAAAGAATTTCACTATGTCTAGCAATAAAATCAATTTTCCATTACAAATATCTATAGCTGGATATATCAGAAGTGTATAATGCCCAAGTATTTATTATATAAACTAAGAAAAAGAACAATCTTCCTACCAAAAATAGCAATACGTCAGTAAACTTTTAAATATAATAATATGATTCTTTATATTTAATAAATAAATAAATAAATAAAATGAAACAAATATAATAAAATGCGTTCGACCAATGTTTAAGGTTACAACATGCTCCTCTCGTCTCAGAGATAAACATCAGACAAGGAGATTATTTAAAGTTCGGAAGATGCATGGAAAGGTTTAAACATTGATCGATCCGGGAGGAAACTTTCAAAATTTTGTAAAATTGAATAATAATATTTATTGATATATGAATTAATACAAGACCTTATCAATCTTATTTTCTTATTTAATTTTATGGACGATTATGTGTAAAAATTTAATTAACCCCTTTTCATCATGTATTTTGTTCTATTAATTGCTGTGTCGTATATCATGGTTTTCATGTCTTGATAGGCCAAATTTTTAGATAAATATGTTTATGCTTCTAATTCTATTCATATACGTAGACACACACACACACACACACACACACACACACACACACATATATATATATATATATATATATATATATATATATATATATATATATATATATATATATATATATATCATAATTCTTTAGAGGTGCATAATTTAAATATTACACTCCGGAAGGGGTTAATTTTACAATTCATGATGAAAACTAAAGCAAACGTTACTCTATATTCAGATTATCGTGACGTCAAATAATTACACGCTCTAAACCTTGCAATCATTATTAAGCAATTCGTTTCTTTTTTTAATTAACGGCACGAACCGTATATATATATATATATATATATATATATATATATATATATATATATATATATATATATATATATATTCAATAATTAGTAGTCTTTAAAATTTCGTTTTGAATTTCTGCAAGCGAGTTCTCAGAAAGAGGCGCGATGAGGAAATTCAAACTATTTTCGAGTTTTAATGTTGTATTATCTGTATCTGTGCGCGGATACCTTAGATTATTGTGGCATGATTTTCGCTCGTTAATCATTTCCAGAAGTAATATTTTTCTAATGAGGGTATTCACTGGATACATATATATAACACTTAAATATTTCCATAACAAGAACCGGTTAGTTGTGCAGTGCAATGCAATACAGTAAACGGTCCAAAACTATGGCTCTCTCTCACACATACACACACGCACACAGACACACACACACCCACACACCCCACACACGTGTATATATATATATATATATATATATATATATATATATATTTATGTATATACATACATATATATGTATTTGTTTATTTATTTATTGAGATTAGATGTAAATCCTACCTATATTATATCACAATTTCCGAAATTCCGAGCGAGAGATATATTTTTAAGATGCTAATATTCGTATAAATGTCATTATGTGTATCCCCTTTAAAATTTGTTCGGCGCATGTATTTGCCTTGTAGGTCTTAATATATTTTCTTGAGTCGGAATGAAATAAAATGACGGTGGTCTTCCTAAGATTCAAGTATTTCTCATCCTGTCTTGAATACATTCATATATTCTTATATTCTTCCTATCAACTCTGTTGTTGTATGTCTGCCTGTGTGCACGGTTGTATGTTTAACGCTGATGTAGCATGGTTATTCTATTCTTATTTTTTTTTTTTCTTTAGTAATATTCAAGCTATCTGAAGTGTGTTTAATTTACGTAAGGATTTCTATTATTTAAAAAATACTATTATTTTCAATTACATAAAAAAATAACTTTTTTTTAAATAAAGTATATTTAAAAAAATTACCTTTAAACGGAAATTACTAATACGTGTGTTATATTTTCTGTAAAATTGATTTAATTCATTCACCATAGTTATCAACCGGAGGAATAAATAATAAGAACGAAGTTTAATGGTTGGAATATCATATAATTTATATTGTGTTCGCCGATACATCTTTCTCGGTGCTTTTGTTTTATACCAGTAAATGAGGACGCATTTATGTAAAATCTACAATGAATCATGACTGTAAAATCATGACTACCCTGTTTATTCATTTAGCGATCATCTCAGCATGCGCATAAATTTATAGTGAATGTATTTTAGTTGAATTTATCTTAAATTAAATTAATTTCCAATATTAGGAGCTGAAAAAAGTTGTGTTTAAAACCGGAAGTAAGCTTATTCCTTTCAGCTTTGGGAGTTTTTTTTTTCAAATTTAAGCTATGAAAGTTACGTTACGTTTGATTTTCTTAAAGCAAGATGGATGTGTTTATGATTCAAAAACTACTTATGATATTTGGTGTATGTTAAATATTAATCTCTCTGTCTTGCAATATGTTTCGACCGGGCAAGGCTGGTTATATCATATAACCAGCCTTGCCCGGTCGAAACATATTGAAAGGCAGAGAGATTAATATTATTTTTTTTTTTAAATATCAGACACTTGCTGCATATAAGTTATATGCAGCAAGTGTCTGATATTTTACAAAAATAGATAGATTAAAAATATTTATAATACATACAAAGCATTTAATCACCTAATATTTAGGCAAATAAAGTACGCTTTTTATCAGAATAAAAACCCTTGGTATATCTGTTAGTACATTCACGTATCTATATAATTGTTCAATATTCTCATATTTCAAATTTGCAGGTTGAGTATATGAATATGAATGGCGAACATATAAACAAAGCCGACACTTCCACAGGAATATAAACACAAGCACCCACTTATGAGAAAGAGGTTGTTAAAAAAATTACATTAATTTTTTTCAGAGTATTTTTCTAAAACAGGTTCTTTTCCCTTTTTCTCAAGAGATTGTGGAATAGTCTGCTCTGCTTCGGCGACGATCGTCATTCTATTTGGGAAAGGAAAAGAAAGAAAAGCGGTTTCACTTCTCCTTCCTCCCAGCGGTCTTCCGCGTAAGTCGACTCGCCTCGGAGGGAAAACTACTGCTACTATGTCGTATCTAATGGAAAGTGACTGATTTATAACTCTGATTCTCGCCGCGGAGAAGATGCTCCCAGACGGAGATCGCGTCGGTCGACCAGTCGGTTCAAAGGCTCGCCGACACCGATTGTGACCGAAGCTAGTGATGGGGCCGGCTTCTGGACATCTGTCTCTGGCGACCAGTCACATTTGATAGGCCTTTACCGCTAGGAATGTGAAATATCTTAACACCCATCGTACATGTGTAAGCTAGCATTAAACCACATACACACACAGACACGCATAGACAAACGTACACACATTGTTTATGTTCGTTTTACATGTTCGCATGTGTTCGACAGATTTTTTTATTGCCAAACAAATCTACCTCTGACCATCGACTCACAAATATATCTCTCTGAGATTCCTCGTCTCTTTTATTAATTTACACATCTACCAAGGATGTCGCATACCAAATAACACAAGGGCAATCATACATTCTTCAACGTGAAAATAAAAATAGCGTAACTAGTTAGGCACACCTCTGAGTATACTGCCTAGAATTGTAAAGAATTCAACATAATTAATATCTAACAGAATTTTATTTTTTATCTTTATGATGTGCATACTAAGGACGGAACGAAAATGTTATATTCTAAAAAACTCACGTAAATTTATCAAGTATATATCTATAATATGAAGCTGGACGTCTGTGTGTGTGTCTGGTCAGGAATAGAATCCTATATGGTTGACTATTATAGAAATCTGATTATTAATAATAATAATAATAATAATAATAATAATAATAATAATAAAAATAATAAATATATATATATATAAATATATATATAAATATATATATGTATATATATATATATATATATATATATATATATATATATATATATATATATATATATATATTAATTTAAATCAAAAAGACTAAAGAAACAAAAAAAAAACGGGCAGGTGGAATTGTTAAAATTTTCTTAAGGCCTTATCGTCTGACCCTCTAAGAGGAAACGTCAGAATGATAAATTAAAAGCTAAGAATCGAATGAGGAAAGAGGGAAATTGGTTTCAGTTGGAAAACCAGTGAGAGAAAAAAAATAAATAAATATAATTCTCACTGTTCAGGTGGTTTTAAATCAGTAAATATCTCCAACTGATGTTTCAAAATCTTTTGTCTACACAGGCTAGGTCGAGAGTTATTAATGACGTTTCCTCTTAGAGGATCAGACGATAAGGCCTTAAGGAAATTTTAACAATTCCACCTGCTCGTTTTTTTGTTTCTTTGATCTTTTTTATTTAAATTAAATTATGTTTCCTCTGAAATTTCTCCTTCCATTAGCTCCTATATGGTTTACTAGTTAAAAAAAAAACTGATAACATATAATGATAGAGGATTATCGAGACACAGGAATGGGTATGTTTGATATGGCATAATGATGATTCATTAAAATTGTGGGGTCTGCGTACGCGCCTGGTCCACAAAGTATGGAAATAAACAAAATAAAAATTTAAAAAAAAACGTTTACAATTTTTTTGATATAGATGTACATAATAATAATTTAATAAGTATGTTTGTACTTAAAAAGGGATGGTATAATACAATTCTGGGGTGGCCTCCATAGAATGGAAATAGGCACACACTTTAATAAAGACTTTTCATAACTATCTGGGTAAGTAGACTTTGATAATTATGTTTCAGTTTGAATAAATATGCTATAATAAAATTATGGGGTGTTCCTTCGCGCCTGACTTCCATAGAATGAAAATATGTCACAAAGTTTAACAAGGTTTTTAAATATAGATCCATAGAATAATGTGATAAGTTTTTCAGTGTAAACAGGTATGGTATAATATATTATGGGGGTTATCTATTTCATTTTTACTTTCATCAATGTTTTGCTTTGGTTTTGATACCCCCAAATTTGAAGCTACCTCTTTAAAACCCTTCCCTTTCCTAACCTATCATACTTTCATAAATCAGAGTCCATTTTCTGTAGGCTTCTTTTGAGCCGAATCAACGACCGGTACTTTTGCTAATATATATATATATATATATATATATATATATATATATATATATATATATATATATATATATATATATATATATATATATATATACTACTTCATTTACTCACATAAAATTAATATACGAAAGCATAAATTTATGCGTAAAGTTTTTACTTCAAAAGTGCGCAATACGCAGGTAGAGCTTGTTAGTAAGTTATAAAATATATATGGCGATCAAGTTTTTTGAGTTTTATAAATGTATATATATATATATATATATGTATATATATGCATATATATATAAATACATATATATATATATGTATATATACATATATATATGTGTATATATATATATATACACATACGCACACACACGTGTGTGTTTGTGTCTGGCTATATATATATATATATATATATATATATATATATATATATATATATATATATATATATATATATATAATCTGTATATTCATCGCCTGGCAGGGCCATATACTAAACAATCGAATCAGTAAAGCTGACGGAGCCTATCTTTAGCACGTTTTTACAGCCATGCAATGATTTAATCATAGTCAATAGGTTTCCTTGTTTTGCATATGCATTTCAAAATAGCTGCTATTTCCCCCTTAATCTTCAGGCCTTCATTTGTTTAATTCCCCTGGTGTTTATACATAAAGTAAATTTCACAGTGTACAAAAATTGTTTGATCCGACAGATATTTATAATCGTACCCTGTTTCCAAAGAGGGAAGACATAACTTTTGAGATATATTTTAATATAAAGTATCTCCTTGCTGTTATTTCAGGTCATTGGAAGCCATCGCAAGTTTTAGTCTTTCCGCCGTCAAGAGCAGAGGTTTGTGGGGAATATATATATATATATATATATATATATATATATATATATTATTTTTATTATCATCATTATTTATTTTTATGGTTATTATTATTATTATTATTATTATTATTATTATTATCAATATATATATGTACGTATACCATGTGGAACTACAAAAGCCTCGTCATTGAAAAGAAGACATAATTTAATTTTTGTTTGATGAAAAACGTTTTTCTTGGGATGTTTTTTTTTTCTCAGTCAATCTAATATTTGGCTAGTTTTGTATAAATCCTAAGATGATAGGAACAATCTATTATGTTTGAAAGTGACACAATGTTTGACAAACGAGATAACATATGCAACGTTCTAAAACTGATGCTCTTTACCGATCCAAGTTTTGACAACAGGACAATTGCCAGCACCATCAAATTCAAATCCGAACGGTTCAGGACTTGAGGTTCCAGCTAAACGCATCGGATGTCCCACGGTTATTATCTTGATGTGGTTTCAAGTGAGAGCCATATCATGCCACCTCACATCTTCGAAGTCGGCTTGAAAGTCAACATAAATGGATGTGCTGAAGAGTGTGGTGATTCATTGGTGCAATCAGGTTAGCACTGACAGACACATGGTAAGGAACCCGTCTAAAGAGACACAGGTTTGGGTTCAGAAGGAGTGCTATAACTGTTTTAAACTTCTTTAACTGTGCCCCTCATACCCCGACCTACGTCGAGAATATAACAATGACCTCTCACACCATCAAAGCAAGCCTGATCGCCACCATCCGCCAAGTATTTGCTGAGCTCCAGCATGCGTTTGTGAAAAATGCAAGCTGCCAGTTTGGGGACAGTTTCGAGGCAGTGATTTAGGCTTAACCCGGCTACAATAAATAAGTGTAAGATATACTAGATTAGCAAGTTTCATGGACTGATATTTTAAAGAAAAGTTTTGAAATAAAATGTATTGTTGGTTTTTGTTAGAGGGGGGGGGCGATAATTTTATCTTTCTTCGTGTGATATATATATATATATATATATATATATCCATATATATATATATATATATATATATATAGAGAGAGAGAGAGAGAGAGAGAGAGAGAGTGATACTACATTATGAAAATATATATGGGAATGAAGCAACAAAAAATATTGCGCCTTTCATTCCTGTAAGAATTCCTCAGGCTTATTCCTGGCATAAGCCTGAGGAATTCTCACGATAATTAAACTCGGAATATTCTGTGTACCTTAATTGCTATATGTGTTTTCATAACTCAATATACATTTATTAAACCTTGTTGAAGTAAATGCTGAAAATTTACACATAAAATGATATATTCGTATATTAATTTATGTGATTAAAGGTAGTATATATATATATATATATATATATATATATATATATATATATATATATAAATTTTGGTTTCAGTTAGATTTGTAAATTATTTATGCATTGCATATGTATTTATGAATTTTTCAATGGCTTCTTTACATCGACGGATAGCAACAGTAAACTAATATATTCAATACAAACTTTAATCATTTGTATATTTGTATATATATATATATATATATATATATATATATATATATATATATATATATATATATATGGAGAGAGAGAGGGGAGCGAGAGAGATAGATAGATAGATGTATGTGTGTGTGTGTGTATGTAAGTGTGTGTGTGGGTGTGTGCGTGTAAGTTTGAAAAGCCGTGAGCAATATGGAAAGACCGGAACAGCAAAGGAGAGGAAGGATAAAACAGACAAACAAATACCCGAGTGTGTTCGAGAAATGTTTCGTATATTTATTCATTTTTCACGCTTCTAATCACTATAATATATATATATATATATATATAAATAAATATATATATATATATTTATTTATTTTTCAACTTCAGATAGTTCTTTACCAGCAATGCCACAAACAAAATAAATTCCGTTTACTTATATATGTATGTATATATATATATATATATATATATATATATATATATATATATATATATATATATATTCCAAAGGGCGAATGAACTCTTTTTCTGGGTCAACGGCCAACTAGCACCGTGTATATTTGTGTGTGTGTATATGTGTACGGGGGTAGAGAGGGCTCCCGTAAGCCGTGGTGAAGGCAACCTTTTTAGGAGAAGCAAATCTCTGATTTAAAAAAACCATAAAGCAGAAGACCAGTGCCCGCATTAAGCTGGTCTGCAGTTTAATTTGTTGCTGGCTATCTTGCTCTTGCTTGTTGCTTGATCTCAACATTTTGAACCGAGAGGGAGAGAGAGAGACTTAGCTGTCGTACAAAGCTAAGACTCTGTAACATCATATTTGTATAGATACTCCCTCAGACATTTTGGCTCATTGATTTTAAATGTCTGAGGAAGTGGCACTCGTCTGACAAGACGTTGCAATCATCATATATATATATATATATATATATGTTTTAGTGCAATATTTTCAGTAACTCACTTGTTTTAGTTAGTAGCATCAAAGAATGAAATAGTAAATCAAACACACATTTATGACACAGACGCCTTAACTGAATCTAAACATAAATAATCCTACCTATTATATATAAAAAAAACGGCGAGGGATTGTTTTTCTTTAGATGAGTGAGCATAACAATAATCCGTTAAAATAAACAAACGTCATTTTTAATTACGTCATATTAATATTTTAGTAATATATTAATGTGAACTATGTCGGATCATACAATTATGCAAACATGATGAAGGGTGTATATCACACATGTATTGTAGATTATATGTGTTTACCTATACCAGCATCTCGAAATGCTACACATCAGTTGTGATTTCTTTCTTCGGTTTATTTACAAAGTAAATTTGCTTCAGTGCTTTTCACAGAGTCTCTGACCGTTATCATCTAACTCTTCAGGAAGTACATAAAATAAAACCAATATTTGTGTGGGAATTTGTTCGTTAATAAACGTTGACCAGAATTTGCCATTACGATAAAGATGCTGATTCCTAAAATTGTGGCGATTATAATTATCTCGTACATTATCAATTAAAGTAATGTCAAGTGTCTCAAATGTGCCTTAAATTTATTGCCTATAATAGAATGTAAACATCATTAAGAAGTATCACACTTATTTTATTTACCTACATTTCTCATGGCTCATGGTTAGACACCAGGCTAAGTTTCAGTTTGAGTAAGGTGTTCTGTTGGATGGAACTGGATTTGAACTTGTGCAATTATGTGTTCAGGTCGTGTCGTTAAACACTTAATTCTCGTTGATCCCTTACTCGCACAAACCGTTTATTTCTCATAGCGTCTGTCAAGCCTACCCAGATTTCTCTGTAGTAATCTTTCGTTAATTAGAAATTAAAATCTTTTGAGTGTTCTTAATATGAGTTCTGGTGTTTTCGATGTTACGCACTAGGCTTATAATCGGAATAAACGCACAGATTTACTATAAAAATATAAAAAAAAAAGAACATTCAGTAACATGATTATGTAAGGGAACTGACATCTTTTCGATGTAGCCGTTCAGCATCAATCGCCGCCTTGATATTGGCCAAAACTTGGAGTATCCCTTATCCACAAGCGCTGCCGAGAACCGGCGTATAATCGGCGGATGAAGGCGACCAGGCATGCTTGGTGTTATGGAAGGCCATGTTAGTGATGTTCTTTACGTATGGCCATACGGACTACTTCATCTGATTCAGGTCGGTGGAGGACACGTGCTCGTGAGAGAAGGGTATAAAGTCGTAGTTCTCTATTTCTGAAGCCAAGTCTACAAATCTTTAGGCGTGGTGGGTTGGCGTCGGATACTGCTATCATACCCAGCGTCTGCAAGCTGCGACCTGATTGCAGCAGGGCATCATCACATTCATCAGCACATCCAGGTACACTTTTTGTGTTGACTTTCAAGCCGACTTCGAAGATGTGAGGTCGCATGATGTTGCTCTCACTTGAAACCCCACCAAAGACCATGACCGCGGCCGGAAACTTCGTTGAGCTGCGCCTCGATTGTTGAACCGTCCGGATTTGCATTTGGAGGGTGATGGCAATTGACCTATTTTCATCACAGGGATCGATAGCGAGCATAAATTATACAGCGGCGCGTCTTTGATATCGCTCGTTTGATATTGTGTCACTTTCATACATCATAGAAGGCTCCTATCCCTCTTGGGGGCTGTACATAACTGAAAAACTAGTTAGGCAGTTTGCAAAGAAAATAGGTTTCATCAAACGGAAATGGAATCATGTCGTCTTTTATATGCGACAATTTTGTTGTTCCACTCTGTATATTTTAAATTTAATGCTATTATCTGATCATACATATAACTCTTGTAAATAATCTCTGAGCATAGTGTAGAAATACAATCGTAGATAAACATTGGTTAAGGTCTACACTCACTGAGCGCAATTGTTGCCATTTTTCTCCTTTCCAATTGCACCTGATTTGGAATTGCGATTGTGTATTTTACTAACTCGTAGTTTAGAATTATAACGAACATGTGTCTACGTAACGCAGGTGTTCGGAATATTTTTCAAAGATAATTAGCAACAACGCTGAATACACCTTTTATATTTCGACAAGAATTATAATTTGTCAAAAATAATTGTGTGCCAATAAAAATGAGAACAAATGTCTAACTGAAATACATTGTTAATTATTCCCCTCTTCTCAAAGACTCTTTACACAGATTATTATAACATGTTAAGATCGTTATTACGTCGTCAATTAAGTTAATCAGTATATATGTTTGGTATAGCTTATGTAAAGGCTTAAACTTTAGCTTTCTTTTCTTATTTCTTTAATCACAATTTCGTGAAGACAAACTTTAACCAATGCTTTTCATATTAAGAACGAGAATCAATATTTCAGCGTTTGAATTTATAAGTTACCCAGTGAATATTTCAAAGTTTACCCTACTTTTTACTCCGTAACTCAAAGGAGGACTTACGGGATAATTTATTTCTCTAATGGAAAACTCGCAGAGAGTAAGGCTTAGCATGCCGATTCTATAATCCTCGACATATAACAGCACGCCCATAAACGATATATATGCATGGTAAGTACATATTCAGGAGAAAATTTTAAATAATTATTAATTAAATAGAAAAAATATTCTGTATTCATTTTAACTGTAGTAAACGTATATATAAATTAGTCCTCGCACGAAAGAGCAGGACACAACATGTGTTTAATAATAATAATAATGATAATAATAATAATAATAATAATAATAATAATAGAAGAACAATAACAGAGACTTTCGCTGGCGAGGACTACTATTGAGCATAACCAGTTATACAGTCCTTTTGACATTTTCATCTCTATTGTTTTCGTTATCTACTGACTATTTTTAGTGAAACCTATATGAAATATGTTCCTTATAAAATTGTAAAGATTTTATATTCTGAAAGAAGTTTTAAAAAATTTAATCTAAAAATGTTATTTTAAAGTTTTTGTTTAAAAAAATCAGATTTTCTCATTATTCAGACATGTATGGCAAAAAAGAGTTGTGGTGTAGGAGAAATACAAACTGAAATAAAGAGAATAGTCAGACCTGTAATAATACAAAGAGGAGGTTGCAAAAATGAGTTGTGATGTGAGGAGAAATAAAAACTGAAATATAGAGTAGGAGAGTTTTTATAAATACATGCAAAACCACATTCATTTTTTTTAAATCCAAATTAATAAAGTAAATAAAATATTATCTTAAAAAGATACGATACAAGTTAGAAAACATTTTATCCAAGGTATGAAAATTGTTAAACAAAATGTTTTTACTATAGGCTTTAAAAATAAAGGTACAAGATTCAATTTGAAATTTATTTATCTTCAAAGTGCACTTTTATACATTTTACTAAGTAAGGTATTACATTTTTATACCTTACTTAGTAAAATTTATAAAAGCGCACTTTTTTAAGATAAATGAATTTCAAATTGAATGTTGTACCTTTATATTTAAAGCCTATAGTAAAAACATTTTGTTTAACAATTTTCATTCCATGGAGGAAATGCTTTTCGAACTTGTATAAAAATGAACATAACTTTAGTTAATATATTTTTACGAAAAT
>NC_136490.1:102486792-102499292 GCF_053919585.1 Euprymna scolopes
TGTGTACTCGTTATAATTATTGTGTACTTTGTTACTGATTATGCCACATTCAGAAAAAGCAGTCTTTTATCTCAAAGAATAACATGACAATTCACAGAAGCTTTCTGACTCACATTAGTTCAATCTTATTCTGCCTCGAAAATCCCTCATTCTAATTCGCCAGATGATTGTTTTCCCCCTGCCATTAGCAAAACACTGGTCGAATCCGAAGTATAATACCCCAACAAATAATACACTTATTTGCTTCGGATGATAGATAGACAGATAGATTAATAAATAGATAGACGGATGCATACCTCAAAATCGGAACTGGATTTATTTTTCAGAAACATCAGATGTACTAAGCTTACACTTTTTTTTACTACCATGTTTTCCCATCCGCCATAAATAAACTGACCTTTTACCATTAATATTTTTTTCTATATAATATTAAAAAGTTGGGCATGACTTGAACTAAGAAACAAAATAAAGTATCGTGTCTAATATAGTATATGTATATATATATATATATATATATATATATATATATATATATAATGCATATTAGTAGTTATATATATAAACATATATAAATAAATGCTTATGTAAATATGGTATATATATATATATATATATATATATATATATATATATATACATACACACATACACACGCATATATATACATATATATATATATATACATGTGTGGAATTGTATATATTTATATATATATACACATATATATATATATATATATATATATCGTGATATCTAAACACTTCTTTATAAAAATGTGTTCATATCAAAAAATTGACTAAGACGCCACGTGTGGAGTTCTCTTTAAAACATTTATTTTATCCGCACGTTTAAATACCCGTATATATCATTGATAATGTTGACGTTTATAATTTTGTGCTTTTTACAAATTACATTTTATTGAAATTATTTGAAACCAACTGCTTGTGATTAGAAGAACTATGTCTATAACTCTTAGATAGAAAAGCTAAAATCTGCTACTATCAACTGATGATGAAAACCAAAAAGCCAAAATCGAATTCTTTCAGATTCGCTAGATTTTTTTTTGTTCATTTAGAACTAATTTCTTGTCATCTGCTTACTTATGAATATATATCATCATTGCAACAAGTTTTAGAAACATGTACAGTAATTTCGAACGTAAATTGCATATCATAAATAGTTTCTTTTTCCGACAGTTTAAATCTTTAATAATATCAGACGAAAGTGTTTCCTCTGAGACACTTGTAAATATTAATTCAAATCAGCAATAAATCTATAAAATGTTCTCTAGCTTTCTGAACGCTTCGTAAACGAAGATATAAAACAGGTTTATGATTGACACGGTGCGAAGCCAATAGATATTGCTCGGTATGATAAGTGAACTTTAAGTAGGATTTCATTGGATTTTTATGGCGTTTTAATGTATTGGTTTCCGTTAGGATGATGGCTGGATAATATATAGGCTGGAGAATTACTTGATGCATGATATTCGGTTATTTACATTTGTTTAGAGGGAATTATCTTAACTGCATTTATACATTTACGTGTATGTGAGTACGTCACCATCGCGTTTTAACACCAGTTCCGGTTCGATCATCGAAGTTAAGCGAAGTGGATCTCGAACAGTACAATATGGGTGAGGATTTCGGAATGCTGAGTGGTGTATACCATCTTTTTATGATCGGGATGTGCATACGGCCACAGATCGATTGTCAATTCACGGAAGTTTCATTCTCGCTCACAACTAATACAATACTAGATTTAACCGGTTAAATTTCTTTACTTTATGTTGTTTTGTGTCAACGCCATGTTTATATTTACATTCAGAATTACAGTTTTATTGTTTACAATAAATCCAGAATTATTTGAAATCAAAATACAAAGTAGTATAGAAAAGTATGAATTTTACAATCGTATAAAACTCATAATACAATATAAAATTTAATCAAGCAAAGTGCACTTCGTTTTATCATACTTAAATAGATATTTTGTGAAAAAGTGTTTTATAATAGTTTTAAAAAAGAAAAAAATTTCTTTATTTAATACGACTTATAAAGACTCTAAAAGCCACTGAAGAATAAGTGTTAAAAAGTGTCCGAAGAAACATCTTGACCATCGGTGATGGATGGAATTGGGTAGTAATCATTTTTTTAAGATGGTGGCCAAAAAATAAGTATTTATTTACTTCCACACGAAAGCGAATTAGATACAAAGTCGTTTTTTATGATTTTGGGGAAAACCATCTCTCCAAAAATGTCCAAATAAATAGCAAGTGTCTGATATGAAAGGTTTCTCCCATATTGACCAAACATAATTGACTTCGAAAGCATGTGTTTATGTTTGACTTAAAAAACGAGGGTCTTATAGCTGGCTGTAAAACACTTCCTGGGTGCAATTTTCGACTGATTAGCAATTCTGGGGGAAAAATAATTGCTCATGAAATGTTTTGTAACTTTCTAAGAATGGTAGAAAGTTAAAAGAAATTTGGAAGTATTTATACTATGAGTTTTTAAATGTTTAAAATGGCGGCGATAATTTGTAAGTATTATTCTCATCTTATTGTTGAATCTAACTAGTGTGCCCTCGACCTCATGCAGGTGTATCTTGTTAAACTTGATGAGAAAATACCAAAACATTATAATCTAAACTCTTTATATTGTTGAAATTTTGGCTTAAATACAAGAATCATTAACAGATGAATTGTTAAGAAGTCAAGCATAGCAGATAATTGTATTAACAGGGACGAACAGAATCAGGAGTACAAAATTAGTCATAATTTTATATTAAAATAAATCATATAATCACAGAACAATGTCGTAATAATTGATTGTAACATTCAAAGTCCTACGTATAAAGCATTTCCTAACAAAACTCAAACAAACAAAAAAGAAGAAAGTAAAACACGCTGAAAGTAAACCATTTTTTCAGGGAAACGCCGCCAATGAGTAAATAATTAAAAAATAAAAAGCGAAATATTTTGATTACTAATATTGAATAATTATTAGCATAATTTACATATGAAAAAAAAACAGGGGCAAAGCTGATGATAAGGGCTATGACAACAGCATTTTCTTTTCATTGTTCTTACTCTCGAGTATATATCCGCTGTTAGATACAAGTAATCAACCGAGGATTGTATCACTCTACGTAAAAACATATAAGATATCAATGGATATATACTTAAGAATCAAAACAAGGAAACGAATATGTTGTTGTTATAGCATTACTGATGAGAACCGCAAACAAATATAATAAATATGAGCATTACAAAAACACTTATTTCAAACACAAAATACATTAATCTTATTGTAAGAATACTGTTTAACATTGTCGTTCAATATAAGCTGACAACAACTTGTGTCAATGTATATTAAAACGTTGTCATTATATTCGAATTAAAAAATAGCTCTTCACGTAATTCTGTCGTCGCTTCAACAAACTTTTCTCTTGATTTTTCATCTAGGGATTTCATATTTTTAGAAAGTCTTGAACAGTAGGAATTCTCTGTGTAAAATATAATCCGTTTATATATGACATGTTTAATTATTATTTATGTACTTGGATTATTATATGATAAAATAAACACACCAAATTTTAGTCTAATGATACTTGAATATTTTTCGGTTTTAAATTTGTTTTCTTTACTCATCTGATTTATTTACATAGAATATTTTCCTGATTTCTTTATTTGAACTATATTTGATAAAAATAATTATTAGTTTTCTAATAAGCTGTAACGTTCTAATAACGCTATAAGGTAATCTAACACTTATTTCTATCATTCTCTTGGAGAGTAGGTCAATTCAACAGCTAATATACTATACAAAATATACTAAAGTCTCTGATCATTAAGTAAATGAATGACGCTCTTTAAAGTGTGCCTTGTAGAGCGGTTACCATTATGATTAATTAGTGGTGCGTGTGCGTAAACAGTTCGGAAAGACATGCCAATTAGGTTTAATAATAATTTATTTACTTCTATATTATCCATAAATATATTATTAAGAAGAGAGAATTGTAATGTTTAATTATTCAAGAACAATGCTTGGAATACGCAGTGTATGGTTATGTTTATGAAGCTAATATGGGATAAATAATTGTAGATGCAGCATACTGATAAATTAGTGTAAATATGAATCGCTTATAAATAATTTCCTAACAAAACTCAAACAAACAAAAAAGAAGAAAGTAAAAAAAAAAAAAATGCTGAAAGTAAACCGTTTTCTCAGGGAAACGCCGCCAATGAGTAAATAATGAAAAATAAAAAGCGAAATATTTTGATTTCCAATCAATATAAATATTTAGTCAACTAATACACATTGTTACTATTTTTAGCAACCAGCTTTCGGAACATATATTTTTAGCATAACCAGATGTATCAATGGATGTGGAACATTGAATCTATAACACTTGATCACTAACGACATTGTTTTTTTTTTGTTTTTTTTTTTGGAGGGGGGTGGCCTCCGAAGCGCCCCCCCCCAAAAAAAAACACACACAAAATGTGAATACGCAAACAAGACTGGTTTCTTTCGCGTCCCGCAGACTTTTCTCATAAATCGTCTTAACCGACGGTGTTGTTGCCGTCTGTGTCTGTGACGAATAAACACAAGGCTAAAGGGTTAATCTCTCGTGATGACTTAAATTGCCCTTCTCGATAAGACAAGCCGTCCTCATGTCTTTTCAGTGGCCACGTTTGTAACAAAGGTTATCAGCAATTATAAACACTGTTGAATCACAAGCTAAACTAAAATCTAAATGAAAACGAAAAGCGTCATTATTGTATGAGATTAGTTGGCCATAGACTTGCTATTTACATTTTTCTTTGTCATAAAGCATTTCCCAGATACGTTTGGAGGTCATAGTTTCAGTTCAGAGATCAGAATCTGACAATTTCGGGTACGAAAAACCGGACGTGATGTGTATAAAAAAGACGGCTGGTTTGGCCACTATGAATAAGACTACAGGACATTCCAGAACGGAAGAAAAAAACTAGTAGAAAGGTTACAGAGGAAGCATCTAAAAGAGTTATTTGTTTACTCATTGAATGCTATGTCAACCATTGTTGGGTCATTTTATGCGGACATCCTACCCTTTTTAGTGTTTGGATGGTTCTAATAATAATTTGCTTTGTTGCGGGTGTTTGTGCAATTTGCGAACCGTGCATTTCTTTTAGATATAAGTGCAGATTATTTCATAAACTTCTCTCCCAATGTTAAGAAAGTTGTTTTTTTTAATAGTAACGCGGTTATTTTATCACGGTCTGTAAACTGCAGAAGTATGGTATATGTTGTAAACCAGTAATGTGTGCACTTTATTGTCTAATTAACACAGTACAGATATTAAAATAATTCCCCACCCGGGGGTAGTTTTTACTAATTTTTCACTCTTAACCGTCCACACTCTCCAAAAAAAAAAATACAAAAAAAAAAAAAAAATAAGCACCATTAAACAGTTTCATGGCGTTTTTAGTCAACCTTCAAGTTGCTTTTCTGGAGGGTTAGCATAAATGGGATATATTAAGTTCCCCAACCGTGCTTTACTACATCTAGTAAACTAATAGGTTTTCTGAATAATCAAACGGGATCAGATGAACCTATTTCCGGTTAAGTTTGATTCAGCTCTGACATGAGACTCCTTATGACAGTTTTCTTACTCTTATTACTTAAAGTATTGACGGTGACAAATTGAACACTGGTGTTCTGTTTATGACACCGGTACTAAAAGATTGTCGTACGGGGTAAATAGGTTTATCTGATCCTGTTCGATTTTTCAGCAAAGCTCTTATTTTACTAGACGTAGTGAACCACGGCTGATGAACTCAATCGACCCTATTTATGGTAACCTTCCATATAAAGGAACTTAGAAGTTGACTAAGAAAGGCATCAACCTGTTTAATACAAGTACCTTCATTTCGCTTGAATTACATCAGCAATAACTCCTTAAATATTAAAAAATATTACATATCATATAGACTTAGGGAAGCTGTTTTAACATTGTTATTGTGGCGTTAGTTTACGAGATAAAGGTAAACCTTTATTTAAAATTTAAAGATGTCTTGAATAAAAAACAAACAAACTGTTTTATATAAACATGAGCTGAATTATTCAACGTTTGTCTGGCTTCGGATTAATGTACATATTTAAATCACGCAAGATAGAGGTTAAAAACTATTTTATGAGAGCGATTTAAATTTTTTAAGGTTTTTCGTTGTAAATATTTTAATCAGCTTGCATTTGGAAATAAATCAGGAAGAGACTAATTTTTTGCAAGGTTTATATCGATTAAATCACCAGTTTTCGTTATGTATTGATTGACCAAAGTTCTTTTTGAGAGGTATCTATCACGCTCGCATACTCATCGCCTACTTCTATCTCTGTGTCCTTCTCGGTTTCTCTGTGTAGACAAAAATAAAGGTCAGTGTGTTCTCAACATAGATCCGGTAAGAAGTTCGGCCTAGGTTATCAATTTAAATAGTTTTCTTTATATTCATTGTGTTCAATTGTTTCGGTACAAATCAGACATTCCCCCAGTATGTATTTGAACAACTTTACACTATTATAACAAAAACGAAACCGCCAATCTCTGTATTTTTAAATTTAACTTATACGTGGGACATTCCAAACGCAATGCCCCCGATTCTTTTATCACGCCTGAATGGATCAGATGGAATTGAACATGCCATTATTATGGTAACTGAACGTCTGCCTTCATGTCCTGAACGAGTAATGTGTCTGACGCAGATATTGGCGGTGTGAGACTATAATACACCAAGCTCTGTCAAACATATGCGTAAGACGCAAATATGCTTCATTATATTCCTCCATGCATAAAACACATAACCGATCAAAAAAAAAAAAAAAAAAAAAAAAAAAAAAAAAACTCCGACGCATGTTAAGGGCTTCCGAAGGCAATACAGGGGCTTGCATAGACGGATTTCGTCGATTTCAGACTGGTGTCAGAGATTTGAGCGACAAAGCGTGCTCCAGACGTTACGCGGGATGCATCGTTCTTCGGTGGCAAAAGTGTATTGAGAATGAAATTACTGTGTGTCGAAAAATAAGTTCCCTCTTCGGAGCTCTTCAAGATTTTTGTTTGTTTTTTTTATCAAAAATAGAAAATAAAACTTTATTTTCTAATTGACAGTCATAATGTTTATGCCTGTCAGATTTGAAAACACAATAAATGCATGGGGAGATGTATATTAATTCGGGATATCAGAGAATTGAATTGCTTTTCGAAATAAAGAAATTATATTACATTCATAAACTCAGGAATCAGAACCAAAACATCGAGAGATACAGTAATCAATCATTAACGTCTCTTTTTAGTTTTACTCACACAAAGCAATATATATTGATGCTGATTAAATAGGCTAATGAGATCCGAGGTTATATATAAAGGGGGTGCACTAAAGAGTTGTTCAGCAAGATGATTATTCAAATTACATTTACATTTCTTCGAGCACGTGGGGAAATCGGGAGAAAAGTAATCTAAGGAATTAAAGTATTAAAGTAAAAGTTTTCGTGCAGCAGAAAACCTTTAAACGCAGAACTTTGCAACATATCTTTTTTACGGTGGAGATTTAAATAATTCATGATTATTTTTTCATTAAGCGGCAATTTTTAATGCGTAATTTTTTCTAAGAAAATATTCCACCCGCCAAATGAAGCATCAGTTCCCAGTATGTTTACATCTTCTGTTCTGAATATATACGTATGTTTACGATATTACCGAAAGTTAACCACATATTGTCAGTCCTTTGGGAAAGAAAGAAATGAAAAAAAAATAACACATTTTTTAACAAATATTTTTAATATATTTTTCAGTTATAAAATATCTATTTACCATACAATGTGTGTCGTGTATATTATTGTATTAAAATATTTTTATAGATAAAAATGCTGTACGAAACGTGTGTATATTATCGTCCATGGAAATCGGCAAAGAAAATAACTGATATAACGACAGTCTGCCACTAATTTATATGTGACTCGTCATATATACCTTACCTTATTAGACACTGTCGAAGTAATTCTTGAACAATATATATATATATATATATATATATATATATATATATGGTGTGCGTGTGTCAGTCATAATATTGCTGTCCTTGTTAGTGATAATTGGTTATTGATATTAAGTAACTATTCCCATTACGGAGAAATGATTTTCCTTTCCTATATGTGTGTACGTAAGGAGAAAATCTCTTTTAGTGTAAGTAATTCATATCAGTAATACAGTGAGATAAAGACAATGTTAATACATAAATTAATATAGTGTACATCTACACGTAATGTCGGATACACTTATTACAGCATAATAGTATACAGACCTGACTATAGTCTCAGTTGTCTTGACTTCGAATTCTGTCATAAGAGGCCAAACCTATGAGCCATAGAAGCGGCGAAAGATGTATCGGAGGATAATGAGTGTGTCTTTAATTAATATGTATAACATGTTTGATCACTTTAGTGCCTAATACTTGACATGTTTTTACAAGTTTATGGACGAAACAAAACCATGCTCCATGGCATTAACATATTAGGACGACATTATTCAAACAAAAAAAAAAAAAGATTAAAATATATCCCGAATAAATTGTGAACACAACAAAATATGTAAGATATTATGAATATTAATATAAGATAAACAATAACAAACTAGAGTTTTGGTCAATTAATAATTTTATATGGTAAAAAAAAAAATTCCGTTTATAGAGATACATTCTCTTAAAATCATTTTTGAAAAATAGCATGCAAATAATATATACATACATATATAAATGTATATAAATTTGGTCCATACATACTTGTAATAATATATGACATTGGTCTCTGATGACTAATTGTGTTATAAGTCTAGACATAACGTGATACAATTTTAATTGTAAACATGATACCAACTGTGCAAATTTCATACATTGTTTGGTGAGAGGTGTTGGTGGTCTGCTAAACAAACACAATAATGTATAATTTCCTCTACTTGTGCATTAGTTTGACGGCGATCTTCTATTTCGAAAAACAATCACACACACTTTGTTCTTATATTTCTCGTATCACTAATTCAGAAAAAAATCTCATGTATTGGTTATGAATTCACTTTATACTCACAAATTATTGTATGCATACATATTCTATTCTATTATATTGCTTACATATACTGTGATATGAGCTTTAATTTCTCAATCTTTCTTGTTATATCTGTAAAGCTGCAACATCCCAGTTAATAAAATTAAGAAAACCGGTTGCGTGTCTCTCCCTCTCTCTCTCTCTCTCTCTCTCTCTCTCTATATATATATATATATATATATATATATATATATATATATATATATATATATAGTTTGACATAACGATGTCAGTATCAGAAAAATATGTCAATATATTAGAACAAAATATATTTTCTCTAAGGAATCATCGAAGTAGTTTTTGTCATTGATACTGATAAAATGTGTATATATATTTATATATATATATATGTTTATATATATACAAATATCCATATATATACATATATCTATATATATATGTATATATACAAATATATACATCTATATAATTATATATATACATATATATATATATATATATACACATATATATTTATGTATGCACACATATATATACATATATCTGCATATATACATATAAACGCATAGGTATATGTACATATGCATATATATACATGCATATACATATACACGCATATATATATATATATATATATATATATACATATAAACAGACTTATATATCAATATGTATATATATAATATAAAGCTGAACGTGTGCGTGTGTCTGGTCACGAATAGGCTATTATATGGTTGACTATTTTAAAAAACTGATCACATATAATGATAGAAGATATATCGAGGATCAGAATGCTTGATTTGTCAGAACGGTGATTCATAAAGATTGTGGAATTTGCGGTCGCGCCTGGCCCCCAAAGTATGGAAATAAAAAATAAAAAATAAAAAAAAACTTTTACAAGGGTTTTTAATATAGACGTACAGAAGAATACTTTATAAGTATGTTTCAACTTTAATAGGGATGGTATAATAAAATTGTGGCTTATGCGTTCGCGCCTGTACTCCATATAAATATTGCACAAACTGTAACAAAGACTATGCATATCTATTTGCGTTAGCATACTTTGATAATTTGTTTCAGTTTGAAGAAATATGGTATAATAAAATGATTGGGTGCTAGTTCGCGCCTGACCTCCATAGAATGGAAATATGTTACAAAGTTTAACAAGTTTTTTTAAAAGGGGGTGGGGCTCCACAATAACAACTACACTTTAATCTTCATTCACGTTAGCTTTTCTTTATTTTTTTGAGTTGAATCTTATTGTGTCAAATGAATTCACCTCATAAATTCACGTTTTTATTAAAGTGAAAGCCCCCCCCAAAAAAAAAAAGAAAGTCGGAACTTTAGAAATTCTCGACACATCATTTTGCATTACTCTGTTTTTTGTCCTTCCCCACTTGCACGTGGCACTCTTTCGAAAATAGATGAATAATAAAAATAAGGACGTTACTTGTTATCGTGTCAAAAGAAGGAAAAAAATCCCACTCACGTGGTTACGTGTCTTTTTAAAAACATTTACGTAACCTTTTTATTTTTATTTATATATCTGTTTAAACTTTTTTCTGGGTGTACTAGGAGGAATCTAGTTGATTACAACCCCTCCTGCGTGTTCTTCACATTACAATAGTACAACCCTGAATCCGACAGCGCAATACTACACGGTTCAATACTGTAAAACTGAAACGAAGTTGTTCTACTTACAAGGGCGCTGTTTTCTTCTTATTCATATTCATATCGAGTCGTTGTTTTAAAAAACTAAAGTAATTACGTGTTTCCTTTTTAAATATCCCAATTGACTGTTTAGGATTATTTTACTAAAGTAAGTAAAGCTTCATTATTTTTCAAAAATGTTTGTGTTTCTTTGTTTTTCGATATTTCGTCGATATTATTTTGTAAGAGTGTTGAGCAGAAAAGACAACAAACGACTACCCGAAAAAATGAATATACATGAAATAAATGTTACCATAGTAAAAAAAAGTTCAGTTCATGTTTTTTTTTGTTTTTAAATAGTTTTTAATGATCTTTACTTGAAATAATTTCAGCGAACCGAAATTAAAACGAAATTTTAGTCGATTACTACTTAAAATTACAAACCAATGAAATTTTCTACCATAAAAATAACTTTTATTGACTATGGTAACATTTATTTCTTGTATATTCATATTATTATATATATAAATTTTCTCTTTGTAAGGAAACATCATTTTGTCGGTCACTCTTGGCTACGAATGGAAACAAAGTTGATATAAAAAATATATTTTCGCGAAAATTATATTTACTTTCATCACATTTTACTTAGGGTAAAATTTTTGAGTAACAAAACCTATCATTTTCCAACCCCTCTCCTTTTTATAACCTATCATACTTTCATCAATCAGAGTCCATTTTCCGTAGACTGTTTTTGAACCCTGTCAACGACTGGTACTTCTGCTAGTATATATATATATATAAGCACGGAACCCGATATTGCCTGGCCGTAAAATAGGTGTGCATATGAAAGAGTTTCTTATTGATTATCATATTTGTCCACCATTATGCAGTAGCGATTTAAAAAGTATAAAAAGATATATGACATCGTTGCCTTCAGCTGGAGTTGAAACCGTAACCCAAACATATAGCATCAGTCGTTACCGTGTTACCAGTCGGATTTGAAATAGCAAAAACCGGAATGAGGTTACCGTGTAAATTTATATTTGCGCATGCGAAAATTTAACTTTAATTTTACTTACAATAGTCAAATTCCGACTTATATTACTTTGGAGACTTAGAAGCAATTTTTATCAGCTTACGTCCCCAAAAATTGTCAGAATGTGCAGCCATTTGTTACCCTTCCTGCTACTCTTAAACCTCAGAGCAAATGTGGTCAAGTAATAAGAAACACCGAGGAAAAAAGAGGTATGTTGTTTTATATATAAAATAATTTTGACACATTGATATCGCTTTATATACACTGAACGTACTTCGCCGTACAGGGTTAGCTGTCTCCGGCGGAACTGAAGAATTATATATATATATATATATATATATATATATATATATATATATATATATATATATATATATATATATATATATATGGTGTGTGTGTGTATGCACGCGGGTGTATACGCGTGTGTTTGGGTATGTATGTGCCCGTGATAATAAAATTAAAGTAAACGAGACTCAGAATTTCTCGTAATGTTTATTCATGTCACTATTTTTAGGTGGCATGTTTTCCTTTATAAGTCAAGCAAGACACATTTAGAAGAGAAAAGTGGGAAAGGGTAAATCTTCGATGGGAAGACGCAAAGAAGCGTAAAAGAAGCAAAAACAATAACAAAATAGTAATTTGGTGGAGAGGAGTTGATTTATTTTTTGTTTTCGAAAATGATATCCGTATGCTGACAGCGACTTTTTATGAGGGCC
>NC_136490.1:102501792-102504292 GCF_053919585.1 Euprymna scolopes
TTTATTTGAAATTTAAATAATAAAAAATGGCTAGTTATGTTATAAGATGTAGCTCAATAACTACTGAACTTTCCAGAATCTATGACAATTTTTAATACCTGTACATAAAAGTCTGGAAACTTATTTAAGGTGTCCCGTGCAGTTTTATTCCAAGAATTGGTATAAAATGATTTAGAATCATAAGATTGTGTTGTCAAATTTATAGTTTTCAACTCCGTAAGCTTGGAAAAAGTTCTAAGAATTTGTAAACGAAATAAGAACATCTAATTTATAAAAAAAAAATGATGAAAGAATAAATTAGAACTTAGACTTAGGTTCTGCAACTTCCTAAATCTGATTCCTATATTTTGTATTTTAACCCTTATATTTCATGGACCATATGTTTTACAATGGAAAATAATTGCTATTTTTGATCTCTGCTTTCTATATATAAATAAAATCGTTAGCTGATTAATGCTATCGAATCAGTGTTTTTTTTTTACTCTCTTAGTAGCTTCAGGCCTTGCCCTGCGTTATTTTAATAAAAACAGTTAAGTTTACTTCAAAATGTATCTATTTTCATGCATGACTGTTTAGGGCAATTTCACATAAATGATGTAAATTATCCTCTGACCGTGCATTCATGCTGAGATATCTTCCGTAATAGGCTATAGCAAATAAGAACAAAAAAGAAACCACTCATTCCTCTTAGTCACTAACGCTCTCTATAAGCAAATATAATTGGTCAAATCAACATCTATTCGTGACAACTTGTCTATTTATTGTTCGGGAAAAACAATATGAATGAAATTGATACCCTGTTCGATTAGAAATTTATTATTTCTGAAATTGACACACACCGGTATACGAGTATATATGTGTAAATATGTGTGCATGTGGGTATATTTATACACCCGTATCAGTTTATATCAATATTTACAGTATAATTATAAGCCATTCTAAACTCTTGAAACACCAACGACTTTTACGAGTAACATCTGTTTCTGATTTATTTCCTACTTGACAATGTTTGTATTCTTCGTTTATTTTTCCACGTCTACACAAAATGGCGGGTACGCTAAAAAGGTGAGGAAATAAAGAATTGTCTTTTGTAGTCGGGACCTTTTAACCTATTATATAAAAGGTAAATAACTTAAATGATTTAAATAAAGAATGTATACACTTTTATAGTAAGAGGCCTCTGTCAATATATTTATTTTTATTTTTCTATAATTCTTCGTAAATTATAAACAGGAAAGGGCAAAGAAAAAAACAGTTCCAATGATGATTATTTGCTACTAATAATTGTTGCCCATTGATGAAAAAGAAGTAAAACTTGTCTAAAATTATTTGACGCGTGTTAGTTAGACTCTAGAAATATTTTTAAACATTCCTTGCGCCCTAAGTCACGTGCTTGTCTCTCCGAAATATTATAATACCATGCTGCATTTTCTTACTAGTTTAATCAAAAATAAATCTCAGTCGTGTCTACTTATAATTGCATTAAAAACATATTATGAAGACGTACAATTTCCCGGCATGAAAGTGCTGTAAATTTTTTGCACTGGAAATCAGTTCAAAAAAGACAATTCACTGACAACACGGGGTGCATGGCATCTACTACACCAATAAGAAAAAAAATACTTTCCGATGAAAAGAAAATATATATGTTGCTAACATAGAACATTTCCCGTACTTGATAAAGGGGAAAAAATTTTAACACCATAAAAATCGTCAATTTTTTATCTAAGTAGATTTTACTGGGCGTATTACTTCTGACAATATGATGAATTTCTATGAACAAATTATTTAATGAATTCTAATAATGCACACACACACACACACACACACACACACACACACACACACATATATATATATATATATATATATATATATATATATATATATATATATAATCAGTTTATTTTAAAGAAAGCCAGCAGAGTGCTCAATTATCAGGAAAATCCGAAAATAATAGTGTATTATTTATAATTTTTTAAGCGTGATATAGGTATCTAAAACGATCCGAATTATCGGATTTGAAACCGACGGTACCAATGACATATCTAATCTAACACTTTCTGTGAAGTGGTCATAATATAGCTAGAATCTTTTCAAGATATTTCATATATGCTGACTGTAAGCAAAATAAATATTTGGTAAATCTCATTTCATCACGGATTACTTGCACAAATGGCACCGCATCATTTCTTATCTCTGCCATATAAACATCTGGTAATTTTGGACTGAAACCTGAACGCACTTTCAAAACAAAGATGAGAAATAGACGACTCTTATGCTGGAAAGGAATACATTTGACAAAGAACTGCAGACAGTTAAAAAAATAAATATAATAATTTAATCTACTTTACAGGTTATATATGAAAGCATATACGCTTTCATATTAAACTGATTGGAAACAACACGTCTGTATATATATATATATATATATATATATATATATATATATATATATATATATATATATATATATTATATATATTGGTATGTGTATTTA
>NC_136490.1:102509292-102511792 GCF_053919585.1 Euprymna scolopes
CTGTCTATATTAATTTATTTTTATTTCGGACTATTATTCTCATCTTTATTAGTTGTTCTTTTTGATTTTTTATTGGTTTTGTTTATTCACAACGTTTCGGCCAACTATTCCTCTGGCCTTCGTCAGGTGGTAACCGTTACGGATAGGAACTTCGGGCCCCGTGGCGCAGTTGATAGAGACCTTGAATCTCTACATTTCCAGATGAACATTATCTGAAGATAGCGGTTTCAATCCCACCCAAAGCGTGCCAGAGGTTAATTGGCCAAAATGTGGTGAGACAACAACAACTACGGATGGCAGTGATGGCTGAGAATGCAGTTGGGAGATTCGAAGTTCCTATCCGTCGCGGTTACCACCTGACGAAGGCCAGAGGAATAGTTGGCCGAAACGTTGTGAATAAACAAAACCAATAAAAGATCAAAAACAACAACTAATAAAGATGAGAATAATAGTCCGAAATAAAAATAAATTAATATATAATGCTCATCTCAAAAATGAATTCCAATTAAGGAATAACATATATATGCATATATATATATATGTGTGTGTGTGTGTGAGTGTGTGTGTGTGTGTGTGTGTGTGTGTGTGTGTGTCTATAATCAAAACCGAAACTCAAATTGTGGAGAATTATTGATAAAATTATTTATTACCATATTAAATCAATCAAATAAGCGTTGCTGGACGATGTTTTGTTATTTCTTGTGCATTTGCTTCCATATTAATAAACATTTGTTCTATTTATTAAAAAAGGGCTGTTAAATATAACGTTATATTTTTGGTAAATGAGTAAATTACAAAATGCAATTTGCCAGGTGAAAGTTGAACGACAGCAATACGAATATGTATGAATAACGTAATAAATATGGCTCATGCTTTAATTTTTAGTCTTGTACAAAACGTGGTTTCATAGCTCACGAATTAATCGTGTAAGTGTATATGTATATATATATATATATATATATATATATGTGTGTATGCATATATATATGCATATATATAAATGTGTATTTACATATATGTATATGTGTATACATGTATATATATATGCATATGTATATATGTACCTATATATATATATATATATGTATATATATTTGAATATGTGCGTATATATATATATATATATATATATATATATATATATATATATATATATATATATATATATTGATTGACTGTAAATCGATCAAAAACTGCTTTTTTTAAAGCTTATTAAAATCTATTAAAATCCGTAATGTTTAACAACTGTTGAGTTTACCATAAACATAACACCCTGAAGTTTATTATATTAAAGCAGAATAATTTTATATTTTTCTTTAATTGTAAATAGAATTTTATGTTTTATTCTTCAACAAAATCGCGTTTGAACAGCTATTTAACAAGACAAGTAATTTTTTTTAAAGGTTTCGAATTAATTAACTTAATCTTTTATTTCTAAATACAAGTTATTATGATTGGCTATAAGAATATTCCAAGAATATAATTAATTTGCTTTTAAGTAAATTCAAATAATTCAATTATTTAGCACGAGCTCGTACATTTTAGAAACAATGTGCTTACCGCCGCCATCTTGGATTTTAGGTATGGGAACCCAGTCCCGTCTTACGATGTATTTACGCATTTTCATGATTTTTTAATGTAACAAGAAAGGCAAATATAATTTCTTTTTTTAAATCGAATTAAATTACAATTACAAACGCCATTTATGGTGAAATATGTTTTTTTTGGCTTATATATTTTCCCTAATAATAATTTATTAATAAAGCTTAAAATCGTTCCTAATACCTTTTTGCAAAAAAACCCCGAAAAACTGCTTTTTTCAATTTTTACATCAACCATACATTTTTCGGATTATATCTATCAAATTCTTATAAGGTTTAGTCTTTTCATGTTTTAAATAAGGTTTCCATTTCTTATTTTCTAATTAATAGTAATTAATGAGCCACATTATTTTTCTATGAACTAGATCATACTATATTTTCATCACTTCTTTATTGCATAAATCAAGTTGACATAGACTTTCATTAGTAGTCATTTGTTGGTTCTGAAGAGAAAAAAAAAACATTCGAGCCTGCATGCCTATTACCACTTTTTTTTTGCTCAAAATACCCGCGTAACGCCGGTTACACTAGCTAGTCTATAATATAATCTCACCTGTCTGTTTAAAAGATTGTGTATCTATGTCTATCTCTGTCTGTCGGTATATATATATATATATATATATATATATATATATATATATATATATATATATATATATATATATATATATATATATATATATATAGAGAGAGAGAGAGAGAGAGAGAGATGTGATAGATGTTCACGAAATTGGTATCATTTTGAAGCCCGAGCCTTGGGACGACAATATCAAAAAATTAGCTCCAAACAATAATATCCGCACCCTCAACTGGACATTTTCAACAAGCAGGGGCAGTTTTTCCCCAATATTTTCGAAAGTATTTCCCGCTCTTCAATTAAGTTTCCTTAATTTAGACCT
>NC_136490.1:102516792-102554292 GCF_053919585.1 Euprymna scolopes
TCCACTTTCTTCCATATAGTTTTCTTCAAAAACATGCTACAATATTTAATTTTATAAAATGGTATTTATTCATCTAGAGACAGAGGCTTCGGTAGTCGCAAAGTCATTTTAAATGTGTAGAAACCCAAAGGATAAGACGTTGTGCAATATTTTCTCATTTATATCATAGACGTTTTTTTCCTAAAGGAGACAGAAAATAGTCTCACAACATTACTATAAATACCTCATTATCAGAACTTGTCTTGGTTTTAAATATTTCAGAACTAACATGCTAATGCGGAGTAAATCTTATGCAGAGAAACAAAGATGGAAAATTGTTTAAGCATGTGTTATTCCTTCTTTTAAAACTTTGACTTTCTATATCTTCCACTTACTCTATTTTCGTCTATTATTTCACTCGCCTTCTCTCTCACGCTTCATCATTTATCCCTGTATCAACATTATTCTATGAACCTCTTCCTCTCTCTATTAACATCTATTTCACTTTCGCCGACAGCTTTAAAACTCCTTGATAATTCATCACATAATAATATTAAATGTAGGCTAAATATCAACTCTACTTAATTATGCTACTGCTGTGAGCCCTAAAAAATAATAATTAAAATGAAATATGCTTATATATTTTCCTTTGTAGTACACGATTACCTGTTTTTTTCTTTATATTTTACGTTTCTTCTCCAGGGATGGACCGACGGCGACGAAAATTATGTTTCAATCTTACTCAGATAATAGAAAAACCTTTCAGTTGCTTAATATTAACCGTGGACAGTATAAGATCATAAAAAATACATGATATCAAATAAACTGTTGCAATACCGAAAAAGAATATATAAGCATCGTGCGTTTGTATTCTACAGATAATTTTTTGTTCTACATAAGGTGCACAGACATTTGTTTCGACTTCACTAGTGATCGCTAATGAGAAACTTATATCAAATCCGTTGGCAACGTCGTTGAAAAAATGTTTGCATTACACAATAACTCCTGACGATATCTAACTCCCGATCCAATTCCCTAGCTATATAAGAACCAATTATCCTTAAATGGAGTACCGTTTCCACATATAGGGACATACGTGTCAGAGCACCGTTTCTTAATATAACTGGTTACGAAACCGTTATTCAAAATGTGGTGGTGTAATGTCATTCATCCTCTATGCAACCTCCTTGTTACAGAGCATAGCGAATTTGTTTTTGCGTTATCATTATTTTTATGTAAGATTATCAACTGAGCTTGAAATTAGTCCCCTTCCGGAAAACAGTACCAACAACCAATCGCCTAGCTACACCTACTATTAACAATTTCCCTTACTTTGTTTATGTACCTAAAACTAAACGAAAACTCATGAGTGAAGCTTATTCCAAGACAGGCTTGTCTGTAAAATACAATAATACGGGGCTGCTTCATAGCTGAATAAAACGTGGTTGTTTTACAGTTCAAACAGCAATTTCCTGTTGAGTCATTATCATTCATAATCAATTTCTACCTAATTTCAACCATCCTAGTTTAGCACAGTGAGTCACTCATTAACTATTATTCTTCAGCGACCTTTGGGCCTTGATGAACGGTTACTCCCCTAGTAAGTAAAAAAAAAATAGTCTAATAAGTTTACTTACCATTTCCCATGTGACAACAGTTAAAAGAGGGTTGAAAGTATAGGCATAATATTATCTCTCTGTCTTTTTCTGCCCTTGTGCCTATCTATTGCCCATGCCTATATATCTGATATATGAAATAAAGAATAAAAAAGTAAAAAAAAAAAAATAACTCTATCAATCAGTTTTAAGATGATAACTCCAGGGCACATTGCTTTCTATCACCCGACTTTATAAAATACTATGCGTCCTTCAAGTGTTTATTATGGTTATTATATTGTGTTTATAATGGTTATTATATTGTGTTTATTATGGTTATTATATTGTGTTTATTATGGTTATTATATTGTGATCATTATGAAACCTATATTTATTTTGATGTATTCTTGTTTCTTGTTTTCTTGTCTTCTGTTTCTACATCAGAGATATGTCACATAAGAAAATGTACTATTGTACTAATAATTTTCATATACCTGCTATATTTAGGATACTGAACATTTTATTGCAATCGTACTATTCTAGTCTTGAGCCCATGTTAAGCCGTTGGCACTACACCAAGTAAAATACTGCATTATTATCTAATTACATTCTACGAAATAGTGTTCACTTCTGATGTTGCATAGAATTTTGCGATAAAAAACAAAAACCAATGACTACTATATCCTAAATCTTTATTCAAAATTATACTACTGTTTGATAAAGCTCACCGACGAGATAGTACAGTAATGTCTAAAAATCAACGCACATGGCATAAAATAATTTCTTTAAAGTACAACTTGCAGCAGGTGTTTTAAGAAACTAGGACACTTATGTATGGGTCACTAATCTAAGGAAATTCTGCTTTACATACATTTCATCTGCTTCATGTCGAATATTTGCTATTTCGATTACGTTTTCTTTTACCACGATATAGTGTAACAGTGGCAACCGATATCCTTTCTTTAAATGTAATAAGCGTAACGGAAGTAACTCTTCACGTTTTTTTCGTCCCCTTTTTCACCCCATTTTCAACCCTTTGTCACTCCCTTTTCACATTATTTATATATTTTTTACCACTGTCACTTTGTTGATGTTTGCCTATCCTTCATTTTCCTTAATCTCTCACTTTACATATTACCTTCCTTTCGTTGGTAACACTATAATATATCTGACAATATTGTTTCTTTTTTTCAACTTGGTATGGTTCATATAATAAAAGGAAGTTGACCACAATACAAAGTTGTGCGAAGATGGACAAAGTATTAATTGCTGACTGGTTAGCGAAGGCAGTATTAAAAAAAAAAATACTGTTTCAATAAAAGAAAAGATCCATGCAGAGTCGTTATTCGTCCTTTTCTCAACTAACTCGTTCTATATATTATTTAAAGCTAAAATCAATTCACAGTTGAATTGGGTTAGTATTTTTAGCGTTCTTAGAGTTTCATCCGCCGTATTCACCAGCAAGGTAAGAGAACTACGTTACACGCGGCTGGTGCATCTCTACAAATATTGTTTTAGGACATTTTATTTAATTCTTTTTCTCGTCTCTCAGACAAGTGAGCGAACATTCAAAATTTGTGCTGAAGCGTACTCCAAAGTAAGTAACTAAGTGCAAAGTCTCTGTTTTATGTAAATAAGACGAGGGGGCAATTCTAAGGGAGAGGCTTCGTAAAGGAACTCAGTTTGTTCTTCAAACAACACCCCTTCCCTGACAAAATATTTGTAGCAAGATAAGTAGGTTTACATTCGAAAAATTCGTATTCTCCTGGAGCACATTCTGAAACAAGAATATTTCACTTTTGATGCCTGAGATTATGCCATCACACACACAAAAAGTATATATTATATATATATATATATATATATATATATATATATATATAGTTATTTTTTATTTTACTGTAATAGATTTCACACATTAGTAACCTCGCAATATATATATATATATATATATATATATATATATATATATATATATATATATAATTTTTTTTTACTATAATAATTAAATACATACATACATACACTAGTGTTTCATCCTTTCGGGAATCTCCAGTGCAGGGTGTCACGATTAATACCAGTCGAACGATTCGAACCCCGCAACACGAGACATATCTGGCTCTATTAGCGAAGACCGTATCAATTTGGCTACTATTAATCGCGTGAAATAACGTTGAATTTAAACATTTTAATTTAAATGTTCATTTACGTCAGTCAGACAGTGATCTAATCGTTATACGATGATCTATGCCTAAGAGCTAAATTGACCAACTTTAATTCAATTGAAAGTGCTTAACGATAAGAAACGAATTCCTTAAAGGGGCTTTCATAATTATTATACTTTTTCTACTATACAAATTAAATACCTACAGACACCAGTGTTTCATCCTTTCGGGAATCTTCAGTATATTAGCTATGCAGTGAATTGAAAACAGACAGAAATTTGAGGTCAGTGTAACTGAAGGAAAAATGGAAAAGAAGCCACGAAGGGAATCAATATTTCTTCCTACAGCTAGGACATAGAGCTAGGAAATACAGCTAGGACAGTAATAAGCAGAAGGAAATAGCCCGGGTTATTTATATAAAGATAGCAGTGATGTGCTATGAACCATATATACATGTGTTATAATATAAGAAAACCACATCTGCACATATAAATACGTCGCATTTCTGAAAATCATACGTCATAGACGATACTTTAATTGTTCGGAGCCACGTCAGAATTGTATACTTACTTATGCTTTATATTTAAATCATTTAAAACAAGTTTTGTGTTTCGGCAGAACATCACCTGAAATGGGGGGTTATGCATTCCACCTCAACCCGCTTTTATGAGTTGTATATCATGTTTTTTTTGTTTTGTTTTTTTTAATTTGTATCAGTTTGTTCAAGCTGGAGATGGGCCATCTTACCGAATGCTAAATATATACCAGCTAAATCAGATTAGCCCACCTACAGATCTTTTTAAGAACTTTACCCCGTGTAATATAGTTGTTTGAAATTATCTTGCACTTCTTTAACCGGGCATATTTGACGGTAGTTTTTGAAATTCTTTCTCATGAATCGAGTTTGTCCCATAATTAGTGTAATGTCAGAGATCTTCCTAAGATTTCAGCATATCGGAAGTGCATATGATATTCTGAAGAACTGTAAACAAATCAATGATCACGTCCTCATTTAATCCGCAAAAAAATAAAGATTAAAAATAATTTATGATTAATTTTTTTTCTCCAAATTATATTAATGACGATATCTAACATTAGTTAAAAATGTCAAATAGGCTTAAATAATTTTACATGCATTTCAATAGAATGTGATTTAACGAACACATTGGACTTAGACCCCCTTAAGATATATGTACACTTCAAATTCGTCTCGCACCCAAGTTATACAGCAACGTCTTCTAAATGTCGGAAATACTTCTATCTACTCTAATCGCTCATTCTACCGAACTTCTTGGCTTTGAAATTCCCTCCTTGTTTCCTGCTCATCTGACTGTACTAACATGCAAACAAATAAACAACATATAAACAGATATATCGCTCATATCGTCACATAGTCGCTGGTAGATATTGTCGCAAATTGTAATCCATTTCATCAAAATGGCAATATAGTTTGTAAAAAGTAAGGTGTAAAAATAATACCATATATGCAGCGACGTTTCTAGAAAATTACATAAAAAACAGTAAGAAAGGGTTGAATTGAAAGTAACAATTCGGCTTATTGCATTTAACACCTTCTGTCTACAACAGTGGGGAAGGCGATGTTATTTTCGACTGCAAATGTTCATTTAACATATTTCTAATATTCCGTGTCCCTATTAACTTCGTTTAATACAAGGGCAAACACAAATGTAACGCTGCTTTTACTGTAGAGAAGATCCAACTTTCTTAAATGCCAAACTGGATTTTGAAGAGAAATTACAGAGTGTTACTTATGAAGGATTTTTTATTTTACTGGCCAGATACAGAAAAAAATTAACGTAGTTTTGAAGGCATATTGTACTTTACTATAATAAAAAAAACTCTTGAGATGTTTGTGTGGCTCCAAAATTAGGCAATAGTACAGGTTCAAATAACCGGCTTCCTCTCAAAATCCTCAACTCAGGAGCCCTGGTTGTAACTTGGATATTAATATTAAAACAAACGTAATTCATTCGATAACAACAAAAAGTAACAATGAATGAAATTTGATTCTCGTTTATTTATCTCTATGACTTGTAATATGTGTATTCACAATTAAATGCATTGTTTGGTAATAATGTCCAAGTGATACATTGGGTAATCCTCATAGCTGTGTAGATATCCGAATCGGGCAAGTGCTTGTATAAATTACGGATATCCACACAATTATGCGGATTACCCAATGTATAACTTGGACATTATTACCAAACGGATGTAGAGAACATATAACATGGATTTTACCAAGCAAGCTCGATCTAAAAAAGCATTCATATCCTTTTTCTACAAATCTTCCTGCTATAGGACTTCTGATAAATGTATTATTTTCACTTTGACTTTCGATATCTCACTGATTTTAGCAAATAGGGTACATACCTTTATAACTATTTGCTAATATTTTCTCTCTTCTGATGAGATGGTAGACATCGACACCCTATAGGTTAAGGAGATTAATTTTCTAAAGCATTCTTTGTCTTGCTTAGAATAATAAAAATTCTTTGATATGAAACTCAACTACTTCATTTCATTTCAATGAGAGTTTTTTGAAATTCATTGAATTACAATTTAATATATGTATGTATATATATATATATATATATATATATATATATATATATATATATATATATATATATATATATATATATATATGCCCTGCATTGAGTACTTTATAAGAATTATGTGAATTTCATTGGATTTACATCAAGGAAACCAATTCTTACAACAATTATATATATATATATATATATATATATATATATATATATATATATATAAATATATTAAATAATAAAAAAATATACATGACAATTAAGCTACAAAAAACATTCCGCGTTTATTCCACGCTGAGATTCGTCAGACTTATGCCTAACGTATCCTATCGTGGATGAAACGCGGAATATTCTGTGTAGCTTAATTGCCATGTATATATATATATATATATATATATATATATATATATATATATATGATTAAATGTAGTAGTCATATATATAAATATATATATATGGTTATGTGTGTGTGTGTGTCTGTGTCTGTGTAATAATTAAGTAGAAGAAATAGCCAACAAATCTTAGTCCAATGTCATTACAATTTATTTTAACCTGATGCCGGGTTTATTCAGACGATATGAATTAAATAGGTTGGCTACTTACTTTGGGGTGATTAACTTACACCAATTGTTTGTCTTATTGGGGGAAGGGAGGATGGACGGAATAATGGGGATGGAGAGGCATTATAGAAAGAATCCAACTAAAAAAAAGAGTAACTTAATAAAACCGAAGTCAGCTGCAGACCTGACTAGTTTGTCTTGGCTGAAGTGGTTTGGAACTGGGTCAAAATAAATTTTAAGTTCAAACTACGTTTGTGTTGGATTTATTCTTTTAACCTCATATATTATCTGTTCCGCATTGCGTTATCACATTTTAGATGTTTTACAGTAGTTACTCAATCTGGTTGAAACACATATTACATCCATTCATTTTATTGTTGTTTGTTTTTACTATTGGAACGAATTAAAATTGTAACATAAAAGTGTACTTTTTTATTTACTAATCTACTCACACATATAGGGAGCGACGCAGATGCACACACACACACACACACACACACACACACACACACACACACACACACACACACACACACACACACACACACACACACACACACGCGCGCGCGCGCGCACATAAAAATTCATATTTACATTTAATGAAGGAAAAACAAGTATTTAACCGTTGTTTGTGCCGTCTTGGCCCACTGATGTCATAACTGTTGAAACACATTTTCGTGGATTTAGTGATAATACAAATTACCGTTAGCGTATGAAGCGATGCTCTTTGCGTAAACAAATTGAGCTTAGCTACTTTGAACAATGTCAACACATTGTTAATTCACTAATCGCATAGCCGTATCGCGCAACAGTTAGAAGATCCGACTGTTTGGGCGATCGTATTGCGACCCTGGTTTGAGGTAGTTGCTTGTCAGCGAAACATTACTGTATGTGGATGATTATAATGTTCTCTAGCTTACTTTGATCATTTGGGAAGTGATATAAAAATTACCATTAGGTATGAAGCGATGCTCTATATGTGAATAAATTTAGCTTAAACATAACAAATTCACTGGCCGCATAGCAGCAGCCGTATAGCGCAACGGTTAGAAACTTCGACTGTCGTTTGGGCGATCGGATCTCCATCCTGGTTTGAGGTAGCTGCTTGTTTAGTCGCACTGATGAAACAGCGAAAGGGTACTGTATGTGGAAGATGCGGCACTTTCATTTCTCGTTCTCTTTCAGTGGAGGAGAAACCCTTCACGACTGAGACAATTTTTATTTTTGTACCTTTTCTCCACGTTAAGAAAACGACCCTGGTGTCTAATTCTGTCCCCTGGCGAGGCATTGTAAATAGGTATATATATATATATATATATATATATATATATATATATATATATATATATATATATATATATATATATATATATATATATATATATGGGGGAGGGGATGCATTTTATATAGTTTTTACTAGTAAAACAAGAAACGATGCATAGGTGGTATTATCCTTTTACTTATACAATTCAATAATATTCATATGTGTTGGTGTCCTCTCCATGGCTATTATACTTGATGGGTAAACTTTTCTCAACGTGCAATAAGACAGGTTTGTAAACTTATTATTAAGTCCCTTGATTAAAGTATTATACGATGTTTTCAGAAAATTTTGCAACCACTGCAAAAAATTTAATATCACAGGATCCCAATCATTCAAGCACAGATTACTAAATCATCTGACAGCGTAATACTTCCCATAAAAAATGTTGTTCCTAGGAGTCTTTTTTTAAGTGATTGCTAAAATACTGAATATGCTAAATCCTTATCGTTTATGTTACTGAATTTGTCTTCTATTCATGTAATGCTGTATTACGGATAATTTAAAATTATTACTA
Source organism: Euprymna scolopes (assembly GCF_053919585.1). NCBI lineage: Eukaryota > Metazoa > Mollusca > Cephalopoda > Sepiida > Sepiolidae > Euprymna > Euprymna scolopes. The sequence continues at coordinate 102,525,497 of NC_136490.1, forward strand.
ATGTTTTGCTTGTCTTTATTTCTGTTTCCTTATGATTGTTATATCAGAGGAAGAAAACAGGAAGTCACATTTGTAAATGAAATTAATAATCCATATTTTTTTTGTGTTTCAGGCGATCGTACCGTGGTAGTCTAAAGTGTAACGGAAAGATGACAAACAAAATAAAAAATAACATGAAAGGATTTCACAGAATCCGTCTACATTGGCGACACAACATCTTGATAGAATTCTTCTGCTGATGACGCAATGAATGTCATACTAATTAAAAGGCGGACAATTTTAACAGCCTTATAAAATGACGTATCTTTAAACTCGCAGAAATCGTCCTTTGTGAGCTAGTTAGGTAATATTATCAACAACCTGTCACTCGGACGTAGTAATTTCCGCCGAAAGAACAATGATCTTCGTTGTACATCTGAAAAAGGGCGTCATTTCTCCTACAACAATGATCTATACGTCTGAGAAAAAAAAAGTGGTCAATGGTAAATATGTTGCGCTGAAGAGGATTACTGCAATGTCTGATGTGTTTCCCAATCCAAACCTAAAAATTGTGCTCTAATAGCAAGAAACGAGAGCTAGAAGTGCAAACACTATTGCGAATCTGGTCAAACATTTTAGACAAGCCTATCTTACAAACGGGCTGTAAAAATTGCTGTCCAAAATCAAGGTTTGATGACAAATCATTTAAACAAAATACATGTTCTTAGCAATGTCAGCAGATGCAGGTTTTGCCATATGGAAGGAGAGTTGAGCCACCTGATATCTAACTGCAATGTTCTGCTCCTGAGATGGCTATCATACGACGCGCAAAATAGTGTGTAGTTATCTTCATTGAACGATCTGTAAACAGTTGATTATCGAATGTAGCAGCAAATCCTGAGAACATATACCAGAAATAACAATTGAAAATAGTCCATACACTATCCACCATGACAATACAATCCTCACAGCTTCCTACGGAGCCATACACCATCCAGAGTTATATGGGATAATAAGAAGAAACAACCTTAGTATCAGTCAGTGTCCCACATTGATGCTGGCTTAGAGGGCCAAGAGGAAAAGTATAATGAAATATCAAGGTCTTATATCTGGCATTGAGAGAAATAAGAATTTCAGGAAGATCGCTATCATTCCAGTAATTATAAGATTTACTAGGCTTATGAAAAGATATTTTAAACATGCAAATATACGCGATGAACAAAGTGGAAGATAGATTTTAACATAGATTTTTCTGCTGGGATATCTGAATTAGTGGATGAATGTTTGTCATCCAGCAGGATGACTCATCCCCAGCTCCCTCAGAATTTTTTTTAATTAGATAAATTTGAAACATTGTTTTCTAATAGCAATGTTTATATCATGTAACAAAAAAAATAATTATTTTTTTGTCACACAATATTTACAATGACTCTATTGCCGATTACATTCGCCCGCCCTGAATCAGTGTCTATAAAGACAAAATCACAAATGTTGTCATTTATTCATTGCCAATTTCATCAATGTCGAATCTCACTTCCAGTCTTAAGTAGCACACCTATTGGATATGCTATTGTTTTTTCATCAGGCAATTCTTGGAGAATTAATTGTACCAGTTTTCAATAAGATATTCCTTAGCCATACGCAAATAGTAGTATTTCTTGATCAATATCCATCCTCATTGAAGTTATGTAAATAGATACTGATGTCTTCTTAATAAAAACTGATTGCAAATACATAGGCGAAAATCATTTCATTTTACATAATTAGCCCGATTCTATTATCGATTATATTGAAATATTCACCAAGATATTTCATTAAGATGAAGATATTTTACCTCAATGAAACACACCACATATTCCTCGTAGTAACTTTAAACGTACGAGAATATAAATGGCAGTTCACTAAACGGTACGGAAAAGCATATGTCTAAATTGGAATCAATGGGATTAGAGACGAAATGCTGAAAGTGTGACGTGGATAGAATATTGATATTTCGGTCCTTAGTTTTCTTTAACGAAATGTAATAACAATAAACGATGCTAACACAATTACTGTTTTATTGCTGATGGCGTTATTTATTTGCACATGTGATATGATTGTCTCAATGCAGTTAACATTAAAGGCATGTGTAGGTTTTGTTATACTTTTCCGAATCCTTTGCTGATCGTTTGTAAAGTTTATTGTATATATTTATAAATGATTATATACTGTTCTGATATAATTGATTTCTTCGTCTCGTGACAATAAAATTCGGTAATGTTTAGCAATGATAAGGTAAGAACTGCTTATTTAAAGGGTTGGAAATAATATACATATATTTTTGTTGTATTTTCTCAATCTACTTATGATATAAATATCATTAGGAATTCAAACAAAAAGTTTAATTAATTAAAATAAACTGTTCGAGGGGACAATATTCTGGATGTGAAAAAGTCAATATTTCACTGAAATAGTATACGATATGAAATACACGGTTTACACAAAGTGTGAAGCTTGTAAATGGACCATGCTTTAGTCACAGTTTCACGAGCATGCTACCTTGCTTTTGAAAATTGCATCTCGCATTATCGGACAGCACTATAAAAAAAGAAAGTAATTGTTAACGAAGCATATTCTAAGATAAAATAAAAGATCGAAGCATAATTTTGTCCTTGCGTTTTTTTTTGTTTTTTTTTGCTTTTTAGCATTATACCTACAGAAATCTGTGCGATAACATTCATACTATCTGTCTATACCGATATATATATATATATATATATATATATATATATATATATATATATATATATATATATATATATATATATATATTTATATGCACACGCACACACGCGCGCACACCCACACACACACACACACACACACACACACATATATATATATATATATATATATATATATATATATAGATAGATAGATAGATAGATAGATATTATACATATATGTGTATATATATATGTGTGTGTGTGTGTGTGTGTTTGTGCATGCAGATATATACAAGCATATATAGACTAGACTACCCCTGACCTATTGGGTCATACAATCCTATTGCAAGGTATAGGAAAGTGTGCATACATAATTAATTCATAAAGGTTATACTTGTGACGGAAAGAAATATTTTAGTAATTACGTATATGAATCCAGACTATATATATATATGTGTGTAAATATATATATATATATATATATATATATATATATATATATATATATATATATATATATATATATATAATTCAAAATGGCATAATGGAAACATATTATAAGGTATTGACAGTTTCTTTTTCTTGGATTTTTATAATGTCAAAACGCAATTTATTGATAGGTTGTTGTTATTTCTGATGAGGTAAGGCCAAAATGGATTCACTAATTGATATAAGAATTAAATGATCCATTTTGTGCTACAGAACAGATAATATCAAGACCTCTAAAGTTATACTAAATTAAAGGAATAAATTATGAGATTGCCAACATCATGAACTTTGGAATATAGACTTTTGTAATTCATTCACTACATATCTCTAAGTGTTTGACAGACTATGGGTTCGCACGAAGGGTTGCCTGCACGTGAATATCTTACCGGTAGGAGCTGTGCAAACTTCAACCACACCTCAAATGAGTCGACATTGTTAAATGCCAGTGACAAGTGAAGTGTACAAGTCGACTAGAAAAAAATGGTGAAATAAGCGGAGAGCATATACATTGCCTAGAATTCCCGAATGGTCACACATCTTGTACTAACTAACCAGGTTCGACGTTATTTAACTTACAAACAACTGCGTGTGTACTCGCGATTATGTTGCATGTCAAGATTAACAAACGTGACGCCTTTGCTCTTTCCACTATCGCCAAACCGGAAGTGACGAATATCTAAATTTAGCTGGTTAATCGAAGACTTTCGAAAATATCTGCGAAAATGCGACCCATCAATTTTAGAAAAAGTATTCAGTTGTGGATGAAGACAGTAATGTTCTTACCAAAGTTTTTTTTTTTTTTTTTTTTTTTACACAATGATCACCACTTATCAAGGCCCGGAAGCCACTCAGGGATAAGGGTTATTGCAAGTACATTACGTTAGTGTGGAGATTTGATGGAGTGTTTACTTAAGGGTGCGGTTCATTAGAAATTTGTTAACATTAGACTTGAAGACATCCAAGTTTAGTCCGGAGGGAAGCAGGCAGACGTAACAGAGTTCCACAGGCGTGCAGTTCTAAGAAAGAAGCTTTGTTCATGGAATCCGCGTTTTGAATTAGGCACAGATAAAGAGTGTGTGATGTTTGTCGTCTGAGGGGCCGAGCTTCAAAACCATGCTGATCCATTGAAAATCCGTCGCCTTTGTCGAAAGATTTAGTCAAACATGTATACTTACATTATAAATACAGATGAGATTCATATTATAGACTGGCGTGGGTGCCAGGCGTTAACCGGGTGTATGAATGTGTGTGTGGAACAATAAAAAAAATGTGAAGAAGGTAGCCATGTAGGCTCGAACCCGTACCGTGAAGGAAGAAAAACGTAAAAAAATCGCGACGCCTGTGCTCTTGTGCTCATCGCTAAACTGGAAGTGACAAACGCCAAAATTAAGGTTAGTAAATCGAAAAGAGTGAATAACTTTCAAAAATATCTGCGGAAAAAGCGACCCCCTTGAAGAAAACTGCCGCCTTGAGGGTGGAGCAATTAATGTTTTTGGCTAATTTTTCGATATTTGTGGAAAGTTCAAGGTTTAAAACAGTTCCGGTTGCGTAACATTCCGTCGAGTCTTTCATAAGTTTTAGGCAGACATACAAACATATATACACACGTATATTTAAACAGACAAGTGTAATTTAAATTATAGATAATTCATGTAACTCGAAATACTTAGCAACTAATAGAATTATTTCTACATGAAATGAACACATCCATTTATATTTCTTTATATGGCTTTTTTCATCACAGAGTCCCATTAAAATGGCTGAATTAAGATTTAGCTAGATCCCCTTCACTTATTAACAGTTCTAAAGGTTAATACAATTCTATTTTAGGACGGGAAGTATGCATGCATAGACGAATGAGTATGTTATATGATATGGATTGATGTTTATTAACGATTTCGTCCAGATTTCAGAACTCACCATCAAAGCCAAACCAATCTTTGCAACGCTTCAATAGATTAAACTCATCCGAAAAGGCTGAATCTATGAAAATGCCATATTGAAATTATCTTAGTACTTGTCGATATATTTTCCAAAATGACTTACCGGCTCACCATATTTATTAGAGTAAGCTAAAGAGATGAGGCAATAACTTACGAATATCGATCACACCTCAATATGAAAAGCTAATATTAAATAAGTCTCTTTCTCTGTATCTCTCTCTGTTCTTCTCAATGTCTCTGCATGCTTGTCTCCTTATACACGTACACACCCCACCCCTACCCCACACACCCACACACACACATACACCCACACACACACCCACACACACAAACATATATATTCTCTCTGTCTGTCTGTCTGTCTATCTCTTTCATATATATATATATATGAAAGAGATAGACAGACAGACAGAGAGAATAAAGAGAGAGAGAGAGAGAGAGAGAAAGAGAGAAAGAGAGAGAAATAAAAAGGAACAAATCGAGTTATGTTTTCATCAACCTTTTGTCTTGTATGTATATTCGTGACGGGGCGAATCCATTATTTTTCCCATTTACGAGACTAGTAACACTTCTACTTCTTTTAAACGAGCGGGACCTTTGGAAATTCCACAGGGGGGCTCATTCATATATATTATAATTAAATTTGCCTTCTGGAGATGTTCAGTGAAAATGGGCACGCTCTGATAATATTCTAGCTTTTTTGTTAAAATTTCAAAAAATATTTATCTAAGCAAACACAAACGCCCTGCAAAGCCGGGTCGTAAAGAACACTTAAATTTGATATTTCACTTCTTGCAAATGTTTTATATATAAAATTACAGATGTAATGTTCTATCGATTTTTATATATTAAGTTTCGATTTCAAAAAAAAAAAATATATCCATATGACTAGTGCAATCAGTTATAATCGAAACCGAAACCCAAACTCATGAAGTATTCTTGCTAAAATTATTTGAAATGGAAATAGATAATAATTAAACGAGCCGGATGTAAGCGTGACACAGAAAATAACACACACGCTATCGTATTAATATACAGACTACTAATGACGATTTGCTCTCGGATGGGAAATAGTTTGATAACCGTAAAAAATAATGTAATATAGGTATATATATTTGAAAATATAAATTGTGAAGGATCATCTATAGATTTTTTTGTTTTATTGCCTGTTTTGTAATCAATCATTTTGTCATTGGCATGGAAATTAAGAGCTAGACAAAAAAAAAACACAAAAAAAAACACAAATATGAACACGAAAAGTCACCCGATGCACAAGCCAAGAACAGTTTTTTTTTCGATAGAGTTTCTAATATGTTAATGTTTTTATTTACAAGATCAAAAAGTCTCTAGGTTAAGGCTTCATATTTATGAGGTAGATGGTGAAACGACGATGTTATGATAAATAATGGTGGGTCTCAGATAGGGCATGATTATTTTCGAGGATGGTTGGAAAACAATTATTTACATTGAACTTGAATATGTACATCATTTAGTCAGCCGGGAAGCTGCGCCACAGAATATTGTTTCACACTCCCAACAATGATGTTACTATTCTTTTTATCGTGTCCGTTGGGAAACTTACGTCCTGAAAAGCAAAAAAAAAAAATTTAAAAAAAACAATATCTTCTACAAAAGAACCAAACCAAACCAAACCAAACCAAACAATGAATACATATTTGAAGATATAAATGACTCGAAACAAAATCTTTGGACAAAATGAACTAATTCAACATTAAATGACCTTAAAAAGGTTGATGTATCGAAAAACAAAATAACAAACCAAACATCACGAATAAATAAAAGAAACGTTGCGAGCCTATCCTTGTTTTATCGTTATGAACTCCAATATCTGGTACCCCCTCACCAATCTTCACGAAAAACACCCGTCTAGCTGAATCCACTGTGAAAAATTTCCTCCACTCTTTAACTGTGCCTAAATCAAAACGTAGATTCCATGAACAAAGCTTCTTTCTTAGAACTGCACGCCTGTGGAACTCTGTTCCGTCTGTTTGCTTCCCACCTGACTACAACTTGGATGTCTTCAAGTCCAATGTTAATAAATTCCTAATGAACCGCCCTCTAAAATAAACACTTCGTTAAATCTCCACTCTAACGTACTGTACTTGCAATAACCCTTAGCCCCGAGTGGCTTCCGGGCCTTGATAAGTAGTGACTACCGTGTAAAAAAAAGACAGGCAATTATAGCGCAGAAACTGCTCATGGTATGTTATTTTAATTGTAGGTACAGATAGAGAGTGAAAGAAAATGGTGATTCTTGTTGTAGCTCGATGAGTACTTACGGCAAACTGTACATGAACGAACGTATATATTGGAGGGCAACGTAAAACTAACGAGTGAGAAGTAATATAATCGCAATGGTTATTCCATTAGTAAGAGAAAATAGAGAGAGGAGAAGCGTTCTTCACTTACTAAATTTCGAAACGGTGTTGTACTCTTGGGACATATTTGTCTCACATAAAGGTAAAAGATTGCGTTGGGAGTAATATATTTCTGGAGTAGTGTGAAGATTCTATAACCTTCTAAGTGATCTCGGTAATTGATTTGATGATGATCTTAGTCATTCACATCCAGTACCGTCTCGCTTTATCGCAGCTAATCAGCGTGGCTAGACTAGCAACTCAAACCGGGTTTGAACTCGAGCGCTTAGCCGATAGTCAGATTTCCTAACCGTTACGTTTATCGGCTCCTGCTAAGGTGGGTATGTGAATTAACATGTCCAGACAGTGTCCAAAAGTCTAAGTTCCATTCGTTATATATATACATATATATTTATACATACATACATATATATATATATATATATATATATATATATATATATATATATATATATATATATATATATGGGGGGTGTATGCGTGTGTGTGTGTTTGCATTAAAAAATGAGAACACTTCGGTACAGTTGGTTTCTAATCAAACACGAATGGAATCAGCCATTGTTGGCTACGCTTGACTTTCTTTCTGCAACCCCCCCACACACACATACATATATATATATATATATATATATATATATATATATATATATATATATATATATATATATATATATAATGTATGTATCGACCGGCAGGAATTGTCACTCTTACACTGATTATTGGGTAACTAGTATTTGTAAAAATAAAAGAAAAAATGTATAATAATAATAATAATAATAATAATAATAATAATAATAATAATAATAATAATAATAATAATCACGCCTCTTTAGGAATACCATAGGATGAGCATAGTTTGCGGAATACTAACGAAAAGATAGTTAACTAACCTCAATGCAATGTTCACGATTTCTGCTTGTTTGAATACTTTAGATTGTCTAATGTATTCATCCGAATATGATAGTCAAAGTAAATAATGCAACATCAATATATCCCACAGGAACTTGATTTTTTTACTCAAACATTAAGAAAATTTTTAGTTTCCGATTACTAGTCGACTTTTTATTTGCCCACAGAAAAATTATAAATCTCAATTATATTATATTAAAAATTATGATAAATGCAAATGAGCCGTGAAATCTAAATATTGAATCAATTAATGTATCCCTTATGTAAATTTGTTCAATTTGTTCGTCTCCTCAGTCCGCCTAGTAAAGCTTAACAATTGAATCAATCTCAAACTTAATCGTCATTACTAGGGCTGTGACAAGAGAATATTATTTTTATTATTTTGACTCTCTGGTGTATATCAGGTAATATCTTATATGTTTTTGATAGAGTAATGTGGTTCCCGATTGATTAACTATGCCTCACTGTGTCCGATATATAGTCGAGAGTCCAAACAAGGATAAGAATATTCTCTTGTCACGGCCCTAGTCATTAGACATTGTTATAACGTGGTATTTTACTTTATGAAGATTGGTTTGTTCGCTAACTTAATTGCATTACAATGCCTCAGTCGATCAATACATTTTGTGTATTTATATTCTGGGTGAGTTGTGTTGATATTTAAGGAATTTCAGCAATTAATTAGTTTCAAATAGTAGGTTTTAATACAAGTTTTTAGTTAAAAAAAAATGTATCCAAGAGAAACTGTATTTAACAGGAAATCTTACTGGCCATCCGCGGAACAACTTGATAATAATTTTTAAAAGGTTACTTACAGAGAAATACTAGTGAAACACATCTTAAGCCATGAGATTTCGAAGGTACTTGTTTCTCATCAGAGAAGTAAAAGGCCTGTAATTTTACACAAGTAAAGTTATAAAAGCAACACCGACAATCAAAACATGAAGATAAGAAATGGAAAAATATTAGATTAGATTTGAAACAAAAAAATTAGATTAGATTTAAAAAAAAATGAATGTTTCAAAGTGTGTTTCCTGTAGCTATGACGCTTAATAACTTGATTACGTAGTAACATTTCTATGTAACTTTACTCTTCATCATTTTATCTTATTCTGCTTTATATATATATATATATATATATATATATATATATATATATATACATAAATATATATATATATATATGCATATATATATGTATATATATATGTGTGTGTGTGTGCGTGTGTGTATACACATTGCATACAGACTACGTGATTTTTCAACTGATACTTCACTTTTGCTAATTCGTATGGCAATTTTTGTTTTGGCAAAAAATAAACGCACAAGCGATTGCAATTTACAAGGGGGAAAGCTAGTGAGAAATTAGAGGACTAGTTACAAAGACTATCCAGGGGGGACCCGTGGAGGGTCGACCAGCGTTTGCCCACGGTTGCCTTGACTTGTGTACTGTTTACGGCCTCATTGGTTAGCTGGTGACATGGAGATAGCACTCGAAGAGTGAACGCTACTTGGCGCCAAAACCTCCGAAAGCCTTATAGGCAATCCTTTTTCGCGTGCCAACGGAGCCAATGAACCGAGACAGAATGGAGAACAGGTCCCGGTCAAGGCCGTACAGTCCGTGAAAGGTGTTGTAGACGAGGATGATGTCACGTCAAATCTTCCTGCGTCAAGAGAAAAAAACGATTTAGATCCCTTAAGAGTTGCTCATAGAATATATATCTGAGGCCAGCCACCATTTTCGACGCCAAGCGCTGAACCAATTCGAGATGCTAGGCGTCCTTCACATAATGGGAGGGGGTCAGCCTGTATACCGTATTCGAGCATAGCGCGCACCAAAGAAGTGTAGATAGGAAGGAATATGGCGAGATGGAGACGACTAAAGGAGCGGCGCATCAGAGAGTAAACATGTGGAATGCACAGTCACTCCAAGATCCTGAGCATTACTGATGTAATCTAGCATCCAGTTACTTGGTTGGAAGTCAAGAGCCAATGGAAGAGTTAAATGTGGCTTCACATGGCAACGTTTAAATTCAGGCCCTAGTCCAGTGAATATCTCCAGACTTAATAAAGGCAACACCAGACTCTTCATAGTCGCTGTGGGGGCAAGAATTTTGACATAATCTGCAAACATAAGGGACAGTTAAGAAATAATAAAATCATTGACGAAGAGGGGAAATAATTGACGCCCAATGACTGAACCCTCTGGCACACAACTTGTGGCACTGCATACATCCGAAAAGACAGCGCCTTACTTACACTCGGAAGATGCAGTCAGCGAGGAAGGCGCAAATCCACTGAATGAACTCAGGCTGGAACCTTTATACCCGGAGCTTCAAAGTTTGTCTCCCTTATCCATGATTCTCTTCAGCGACTTCTACATGACCAGAAAGTTCGTTAGGAAAGACTTCTTCGGTACGAAGCCGTGTTGGTATTTAGAGATTTGATTGGTCTGTTGAAGGTTGAACATAATTGCTCTTTTCAGTAAAACTTCCATGACTTTTAAGGCAATAGTAATGATAGGGGTATAACTGAATATTTTCAATTTTGTTTTGCAAACTTAAACGGATTTTATTTTTAAATAAATGGATGGCAGGCTATTAAAGATTGTCATCCATTTATTTTTACAAATCCATCTATCTATCCATCCATCTATATATATATATATATATATATATATATATATATATATATATATATATATATATATATATATATATAACCAGCAAATTTACAAAATACACCAAATCTTGTACATGTTTATTATTCTGTATTGGAATGTAGGCGTAACTGGTTGGTAATATTCAATGCTGGCAGATCTAATCATTTTTGCTTTAATAATTATGAGAAATGTTCTCAACCACTGATGGCTATTGCTTATGATACACTGGCTGAAAGTACTTCCCGCCTGCTCCTATGGTTAACATTCACAGAGGATATTAAGTGGAACAAATACATCGAGGCAGTTACCAAGGCTGCTACAAGAAACGTGGGGGTCTCTCGAACGTGCTAAAAGACTACTCACACCTGAGAGTGTCCAGTATATATTCAAGGCCACTGTTCACCCATGCATGATGGTTTTTTGAAACATCTCGTCCGGTACATCATCTGCTACTAGTCTCTCGCTACTAGACAGGTTCAACAAAAGAGTGACCTTCCTAATAGGCCCTGAACTATCAACTAAAGTCGGACCTTAGTCCCATCGCCGAACGCCAAGTTCTCTGACAAACCCGGAGCACAAGTTTCCTCTCAACGAACCCGACAAGGTGAAAATCCTACCCCCACACTATAGGAATCTCTAGATGCCGTAAACCCTTCTATTGGAATAGCTTTTCTCCTCAGACTGATACCTTTAAACTTCCCTTTAAGGTCCCTGCGTTCCTGACTGTAATGACATGCAGCCGCTCAAGTGTAATGTACAGATATCTCGATGCAAAACGCAATAAATTACATCATGCAAATCTGGTCACAAATAGTAGTCTTTCATGATTATGTGGTCCTGAGCCTTGGGAGGGGTGACACGATATTATGAAAAAAAATTAAATATTAGTAAAAAATAACAGTTCATTTAGCATAATGCTGACTACGGATACATAGGGGAATATTGGGTGCAATTATATCAAATACTCAAAAACTATATTTGATTGCACATTGTTTAACATTCAGTTCTATACGAGGAGAATAAACACTAAGCAATATAATACTGGGAACAGTTAATACATTACCCTACATCATGGTGTAATAGCTAATGAAGCTCAATGGTTTCGGTTGTCTTCGACTATGTTCGACCACTTTAAGTTTTTATAATAGCGAACAAAAAAAGAGTGTGAGAGTAAACCTTTCCAACGATCCCAGAAGTTAAGTGGATGACACCTTTAACAAATACACACAAGGTAACACATAATGGTAATAATTATAACAACGGCAACAAGAAAAAAATGTGAACTTATTCACACAATATTCGTCAAGATTTATTTACTTAAATTGACAAGCACTGAGAAAAAATTCTGAGTAATCCATCCAATAGAAAAGGTAAATTGAGACTTAAATATTTGTGCTTCGACTCCAACTGTCCAAACTTGATTTATGCACGTTATATTTAATCATCGATTATAAGATGTGAATTTTTCTACAATAACTGACGCTAAGCCCATAAAAATGAATCTCGATTACAAAAGTAAGTATGCCAGTGGTAGTAGTGGGGATATTTATATGGTCATTTTGTAATGAGAAGCAACGGAAATGGTAAAAGACTATGTAAATATGTGTTACTATTCATTACGATTGAAAACAGAAAATAGGGGAACGGACACGGGAATTTTATAATCCATATATATATACACTTGTGCCCGATATTATTCATACCCCCCTTGAAAATTGAGTTTATTAGGTGTAACTTTGTTAAGAATTTATTGTTTACGTCCATATTGATACATATTCTTAATAAACCTCTTCTGATCATTTTCGTCAATTTAAAATCTCGGGATACTTGTAATAAAAGAAATATACAGCTATTTAGAAAATCTGCAATGTTAAAAAATAATCATACCCCCCTTATTTTTTCAGTATTAATCGAGTTTCTGACTGTTTGTTTCCTGTTTGATTCTTATTTTGAATGCTTTTATACAACCTTTGATTAATTTCATTTCGTTTTTTGCATTTTTCAGAAATTAAAATGATATCAACTGAAAACCAATAAAAGAATAAAAATTATTAGAATGGGGAAGAAAAAAGAGTTTAGTAATGATCTTAGGACTAAAATTGTGAATTCACATAAGGATAGTTTACGTTACAAGTCAATTTCCAAGAAATTTGAGGTCTCTACAGCAACAGTACAGAGCATCATCAAAAAATTCCAGAGCCACCTCACAACAAACAACTTGATTGGTAGAGGAAGGAAAAGGAAACTGTCTGCTAGAGCCACCAGGAATATTGTAAGAAGTGTTAATGCAAATCCAAGCACCACTACTAAGGACATTTTAGAAAATCTGGAGTTTTCTGGCATAAAAATATCAAGGCAAACATTGCAAAGGACTCTGCATGAAAATGGTCTGAAAGGAAGAAGACCAAGAAGGACGCCATTGCACACCGGAAAACACCTTGCAGCACGTCTAAAATTTGCTAGGACCCATGTGAATTCTCCAGAGTCCATTTTCTCAAGTATTTTGTGGACTGACGAAACAAAAATTGAATTCTTTGGCCATATGGATGCTTCTTACGTTTGGAGGAAGAAAGGAGAAGCTTACAACCCAAAGAACACCATACCCACGGTGAAACATGGTGGTGGTAGCCTAATGTTTTGGGGCTCCTTTTCGGCTAGTGGTCCAGGTAGTTTGGTCAAGATAGATGGAACCATGAAGAAGGAGCAATATTTGGAGATACTCCAGAAACACATTAGACAGGATGCGAAGAAGCTCCATTTAGGACCAAACTGGGTCCTTCAACAGGATAATGATCCAAAACATACTGCCAAAATAGTCAAGAAATGGTTTGAGGATAATCAAATTAATGTTTTGGAATGGCCTAGCCAGAGTCCCGACCTGAACCCTATCGAAAACCTCTGGCACATATTGAAAACTGAGGTTAAAAAGCGGAAACCTAGAAATTTGAGGGATTTGGAGAACTACTGCATTGAAGAATGGTTAAAAATCAGTGTTGATGCTTGTAAAAACCTTGTTGATAAATATCCAAAACGGTTAAAGGCAGTTATTAAGAATAAAAGGCATGCTATTGACTATTAGTAAGAGAGGTATGAATAATTTTGAACTAGTGCCATTATTGTTTTTCTTTGTATAATGTTTCAAACTTGCAAAATTTATTTATTTGTTGAGTTTAAATTAAATGCTTATGCTTGATTTATTGTTTGAAATCCCTTTAATATTGTCTACCTTCTGGTTTGAGCAATATTCTTATAGAAATCTCAATGATCCGAGGGGTATGAATAATATCGGGCACAAGTGTATATATATATATATATATATATATATATATATATATATATATATATATATATATATATATATATGTATATATATAATTGAATGAATATATAATATATATATATATATAATTGAATATATATATATATATGTATATATATATATATATATATATATATATATATATATATATATATATATATATAATTTTTACAGACGGCTTGAATTTTTTTTTTCTTTGCTGAAGAACCGCTGCTCGTTGGAATTATTTCGAACTCCATTCTCACACTAGTGCAACTATATAGTTTTGTTTTGATGATATTCGAAAACGAGGCTCAATGAAAGGTTATTTTCACATTCTTATCAGCAGTAGCAACATATTAAGTTTAAAGGTCAAATACCACAAATTTGAATGTTTTCCAAGAAGGAGATAGTTAACAAAGCATGTCGCTATGTCGTAAGATTATGTTAGTTACCTGCGCATGTGAGAATTCCAGTGAATGGCAGTGGAAACCTTTTACACAAAAGTTGCGAAAACAATTTTGAGTTATGTTTTAAAGCAATATTAATTACGTGTTAATTAATGTTCTTATAATTTTAATTTAAAACTATGAAGAGCTACGAAGAGGGGGTAGTATCATTTATGCGATAGAATTTTTCTGCTCCAGTTACGTATTATTCTATCTAGTTTCCTGTATTCTAATGAATTTTTGTCATTGATCGACGATAGATATTCATTATGCATCAAGATCCCACGTTTTCACATGAGTGTCGAGGAGCTACGAAAATGTGAGTAGTACCATTCAGACGAGCGGCGTATTTTGTTCAAAAATATTATTTTATCATATAATAGCACACTTTTTATGCACTTTTCCATTGATAAAAAATGGCGATAAGGCGTTTTCACACACGAGGGTTGTTCCTAAAGTAAACATTCTTATTTTTAAATCAAATGGTAAAGAACTATAAAGAGGAAATTGGTACCATTTAAATGAGCAGTTCTTTCTGCTTCAGAATTCATTTTTTCCGCATAGTTATCACAATTCTCAATTTACATTGCCCGCAATTTAATGACACATTCCTGCTTCTAACGCACACTAATGGCGGCGGTTGTCTAACACTTTCAATATATGCAACATACTGATGAAACTGTAAGGTCATGTTTTCATTAGTTCAGTCATCATTATAATGCAATGTGCACCCCTCTCCGATACATTCAGGTGGAATAAAAATATAGCGGACATTACATTTGGAAGGCAGCTTGTATATTTAATCTATTGGTACAGTATATTGTGCAGTGTCTCACATATGTCTAATATATTTGTGATTCATTTAGAGTTTTGTTGTACACTCGTTTCACAGTTACCTGCTTTGTAAATTATAGACTCGATCATCTACACAGTTTGAGTGCTTCGTTCTTGATAGCTACTACAGGACACAATTCTAGAAACAGATAAACCACGTAGATAGCAACTAAACTTCGAACTTCTGTTATTACTAAAAAAGTAGGTGGATAAAAAAAACAAAACATTTTGATAAGAACTTATCCAACTGCTGCCGCGAAGTAATTGTAGAGTAGAATAAATATTTGTATAGTCTAGTATCGTCATGAGTTAAATAATCAGACCCCATGAAATAGCAGCTCTCCGCTCTGTATGAAGTATTCTAATTGTGAATTGTCTTTCTATGTACGCATATATGTGCGCAAGTGGGTGGTTTTGTATAATTCGTGTTTCCTAATACAAACCCGAACATTACAGTTATATAATAAAAAAGGTTGCCTATTTTACGATAATAAAGATAAATATTATGAACTAAACATGTTTCTGCCACTTTTATATCGTTGAAATAAAGATGTTATAAAGTAATTTCTTTTGTCTATTTTTTTATGAAATCCAACTCCTCGTTTTTGATCCGCGAAATGTCATAAACTTAAGAATGTAGTGTCCTTTTTTAAAAATACTAAATACGGTGACTCCTTTCGAATCTTTCTTGAATAAATATGAATCTAATTCGCGGAAAATCTAAAATCTTAAAAATTATGTTTGTTCATATCATATACGTTACAACACTTTAAATCCACAAAAGTGATTTAGAATCCGGAAATATGTATTGATCGATAACTAACACAGGGCAGAAATATCTGATTGTTTTTGCGAAGGGATCTTACCCGCTTTTGCTATTTTTCCAAATAAATAATGATCTGTTTATTGTAAAATGTATGACTACATATAGATGCTCACATACACATTCCAGGGTTTTTTTGGTTTTTTTTTAATAAATAAGATGAACACCAGAGAGAAATCACAATAAATAGGATGAAAATAGAACGAAAATCACAAAGACAATTTTTATATAGTCATATTTTTGCGTTGGGCTTTATACATACATTTTTTGGGGGGAAAATCTGTGTGAGAAAACTAATCTAATCCTCTCGATCTTTGGAAATGAATGAGCACGTGCATAGACACCCACTCTGAATGTGTCGGGATTATATTTTATTCACTTGCATCTATTGAATAATAAAAAAGCGAATATATTCAATATTTATGTCATGTTATCTGTCACTTGTGCAGATTTCCCACAAAGATTTTTTTCTGAATTTGGGAATAATTTTCCTGATTCCTATTCCAATATTTCATTTTCTTTTTCTCTATGTCCCCTTTTGTTTATATCTCAATCCTGCTATCTCTCTTTCTCCACACAACAAATATTTCGATAAATTATTATAAAAAGAAAAAGAAGAAAGTAAACAGTTCAATGTAATGCTAGGGGTTCATTTATACATATCAACTTTTTTGTCAAGTGTGAGACAAGAAATGAAAATAATATTTTTAAAGATTAGTAAACATTCTGTTACGACGCGTTTTCAATTGTGGTGTTTTCACATGAATTAAGTAAAAAAAAAAAAGATGGGTGGTTTACCAGAACGGATAAATCAATGTAATTCTTTTTTTTTTAATGTTATGTTTTGTGTTTGTTGCGTAAAAATTTCTATTTTTGAAGCGACATTTATACTTCTTAAGAGCGGCTCAAATGAATGATCCTGAACCGACATGTTTTTCATTGTTTATCTATGCACTTAATCTTTCTCTTTTTTACTTTTTTGGAATGTAGGAAAAACAATTAGAAATGAATAAAACTTGTTCACTACAAATTTTAGTTATATTATATCTATATATCTATATATATGTGTGTGTGTATATATATATATATTATACATATTATATATATATATATATATATATATATATATATATATATATATATATATATATATACCATATATTTCAAAATAACAATGTAATTTGATGCAGTTCGCCTGAAGAGAAGGAGCAACATATGGATATGGCCTACAATTATATATGGTCATTGCAGAATTGAAATTAGATAAAATCAAGAACGTCCCAAATAAACATATACAAGTACAGAAGTCTATACGGGTGTATATCAGTATTTGTGGATAGACATTAATAAGAAATTATCCCACTCGAGTGAACATGAATTATTTAACGCCAAATATATTGACTTAGCACCCATCTTCTCTGCCAATAAACCTAATCTGATCAAAGATTTAGCAATCAATTAAATAGTTGGTATCTTACTCCTATGTAAAAGAAAACACTAATAAATGTATCAAGCTGTGATTTTCCTCATCAAATTGTCGATTTTTTAAAACTTTTTTCTGACTTTTGATGAGTTTTTCTCTAGCCTTTATGTATTATGTCCTTACTACTTCTCACTGTGCGAAATAAAGATGGCCATATAATTAAATGCATGCAGTTCTTCACTTCGAGAACTGCGACACCACGATCGGAAAGTGGGATTCAGAAGTCAGCGATCCCCCGGGGAAAGACACTCTGACCTGCAAAAAGTATCTTGGTAATCCCGTCGACATTCACCGGTAAAGACATCTCAGGCGATTAGCAATAATCTTACCACTTCTCAAAGAAAAACCGCAAAGCCTGGAAGTGTGGATCTCATAGAACTGCAATCAATAGGTGTCAGGTAATTACAGGAATTGTCTAAGATCTATTTATTTAAGGTAATTACAGGAATAGACTGATATCTGTTTATTTAAAGGGGGAGGCGAGGCTGAAACTCCCAAGCCGGTTGATAATCGTTACATGCTGCATTTTCGTATACCGAAAAAAAAAACATAACCGTATTAAACACATAAGAGTGTAATTTATGTGTGCTGTAGAGAAAATATCTATAATATTTTAAAGGTACGCATTAATGAGCAGTTAGGCATAATTTGATATAACTTGCCACTAATAAGAAAAAAAGTATGCCATTTTCGTTGTGCAGGTATTGTCAACGCCATTGTGAAGCTGGACATGTCTATATTTTATAAAATTGTTTCGCGTTACGCTAAAGTAAATATCTTTTTTGTACCAGGCATATTAACAGTCGGAGCAATCGTACGAATCGACGGGCACCTGCTATTCTAACTATTAAAACCATTCAAAATATTTAACTATGTATATGTAACACATGTTGAAGATAAGAAGGATGTACCAACAGAAAAAATACAGATTAACACTCAGCAAGATTTTAAAAATACAGTTCAACGTTTTACAAAAGTAAAAACAATAAACTGGGGTAGCGGCACAGTAGTTAGTGAGCCCCTCTCCACGTAAAAAAGTTATTGAATCTCAATACATTTTATTTAGGAAGAGGTGCCACCTTTTTAAATACTTAACTATCTATTCATGACCTGAAATGAATTCATGCATGCTATTTAAATCAGTACATTTCGAAACTAAGATATTGCTTTGTAAACACACATATACATACGCAACCAAGGCGTCCACAAAGTTACTAAAGTGTTGAAAATCTTTGCCATTTTACCATTAATTATTATTTTCCTTTTTTTTTTCAGATATATTCTGAGAAGTGATTATGGATAAACACAGCATTAAACAAGTTATGCAAGTTGGGAAATTGTTTTATAAAAATCAGATATTAATTGTTTTGACTCAACAGGCTTATCAACGGCATTTTTATGTAAAAGATAGCCCAAGTCGCAATACAATTGGAAACAGTGTCCGCCGATTTGAAGACGAATGTGCTGCACTTGATCTGCGAGCTGGCAGACCTAGAAATATGATAACAAAGAAAAATAGGGAAGGAGTGCAAGATAGTGTTGATCAGCATCCTGGAACATCGATTCGCCAACGTTTTCAACAATATGTCGAAGTTCACTACACCCTTTAAAACTCTTTCATTACAAAATGCAGCTTCTTCAACACATGAAGCCTGAAGATTTTCAAACAAGGGTCCAATATTCAGTTTAAATGTAAGAACATGTCGGAAATGCCCCCAATTTTCTGCAGAAGTTTATTTTGTCAGATGAAACCAATTTTAATTTCAGTGGATTCATTACGAAAATTATAGATTTGGGGCTCCGAATTTTAAGTACAATTCATCAAAAACAGTTGCATCCCGTAACGTGAAGCGTATAGTTTGCAGTAACGGAGGAGAAGATTATTGGACCTTATTTTGGGAATATCAAGACGAGAATATTATCCCTGTTACTGGAGAAAGATACCGGACTATGATTACAGATTTTTTGCGCTTACAAATTCAAAATAGGATCGGGCTAATGTTCCTACCAGATGAGGAAACAGCACATGCGGCGGGAGACATCATGATGGCGCCAAGCCAATGCTTTGGGGACAACATTACCACTCGCCATGTCAATGTCAAATGGCTACCATGTTCCTCAGACTTCACTAGCCCAGATATTCTTGTGGAGATATCTTAAAGAAAGAGGGTATGTTAACAAAATCCAAACCCTGCAGGTTTTGAAAGCACAACACCAGGAACTAAATAAGGGAGCGAAATCGCAATCCAGTGATGCTGAGATGTAAAAAACTTGCTTTGGAAAGAGCACAAATACGCAACGCTGAAAATGGGCAACATTTTCAAGACATATTTTTTCTAAGTAAAGATTATTTTAATTTTGCGTATTTAGCAATGTCTTAGTCCGATTGTGTCAAAAATATCATTAGAAATAAAGAATCTATTTAGGTTTAAAACTCTTCAGTAATTTTTGAACAGGATATATATATATATATATATATATATATATATATATGCATATATATATTTATATATATATTGAGGTAATAAAAGTATAATATATACATATATATTGAACTAATAAAAGTGTGATTCTCTTCATAGTAGTATAATAATGAAACGTTCAAACTATATTCATGATTGGCAACATATTTTCAGCAAGAGTTTTGCTTCGCTATTATGGTAGAGAAAGTTCTTTAAAAAAAAAAAATCGTTTAGCTAATACTTTTCTGCATTGTTCCCTGTAAATATTTTAAGTTTTATACCGATGTGTTAAAACAACTTGGCCTTAATAAGCTTTGAGAAGAAATAAATTGGGAGGAAATAACTGTGTGAAAATAAGAAATAAGTTGATAGAAAAATAGGTGTGTAAAAATAATGCATATGTGTGTTGTGTGTGTGTGTGTGTGTGTGTGTGTGTGTGTGTGTGTGTGTGTGTGTGTGTGTGTGTGTGTGAGTGTTCAGTTGAAGAGAAAATCAATTAGAGATCAGCATAGAAAAATTCTGCGTCTACCAGAATTATGAAAGGCAGGGAAAAACTACACACTCAAGGGAATATTGATACGCACGACGATTGATCATTGCCTGGACACTTCGTCGTTAACAAGATAATGCAGTTCCCTCACTTCAAGACCACCTAAATTCGTATAAAATACGATGGAAAAATGACGCAAAATGCAAGAACATACTTGAAACAAATGATAAAGAAAGCACAATCATAACCAAGCACTAATAATATGTCGAAGTTACTTACATATCTCAATATATACGCTCTAAAAAGGAGATATTCTCTCTGCGCCTACAACTGCAAAGTGACTCCTCAGAAATAGACTCTTGTTCAATTCTATCAGAAAACGCACGCCAACTAACATCGTCTCCACGAATGTACATTTATTCTCACTTAAACGTTCCCACGATTATGAAAATTCTAAAAGTCGTGATGCAATAGCTGTTAATTAGAGAAAGGTTTTCAGAAGAAAAAATCCAGCGTCCATATTGGCTGACTGCTATTACTGAAAGAGGAAGATCTCATATTTTTTTCTCCATTTAGAGTTGAAAATCACGAAGAACGTTGCATTGATGTCATTCTATATGGTGCACTAATCCCATAGTGTTATTATGTATATATGGTGATGGAATTTGAAGTCTTCAACAAGATGGCCTGACAAGCAACAGTGCTTAAGGAATTGTCAGTTTTGGATAAGATAACAAGGCAGGCCTCCATTATCACCTGATTTTATTGACTTTCAAACGTTAATTATTCCACATTTCCCGCATCGGCACGCGTTACATTCGGTTTTCGGTATAAAAAAAGCGAACCTCGACTCTGCGGCACGGGGGAAACGATCAAAGTGTAGTATCTGTTCCGGCAGATACTGCAAGCTATGACTAGCTATGACTAGCAAAGACCAGATGTGGGGGCAACCCCACATGCCTGACCTTTAACCAGCTCCCATTTCCCACCTCTCGGGAGTTGGTCCCCCCTTTCCCTTCCCCCTCCCTTCACTCCTCACATTAAAAATTGGCCTTGTGCCTAATTTGCTCGGTGGGGGAGCAAATAAATACCATCTGTTCCGGCAGATGCTGCACTTAAGATAATTTGTACCAGTCAATGGAGGGGAAACCCTCTATACTGGGACAATTATTATTTTTGGTAACCAGAGTGCCCCCTTTCTTTTAGGGGAGCTGGTTTTTACCTCACATTAAAAACGGCCTTGTGCCTAATTTGCTCAGTGGGGGAGCAAATAAACACCATCTGTTCCGGCAGATACTGCACTTAAGATAATTTGTACCAGTCAATGGAGGGGAAACCCTTTATACTGGGACAATTATTATTTTTGGTAACCAGAGTGACCCCTTTTAGGGGAGCTGGTTTTTACCTCACATTAAAAACGGCCTTGTGCCTAATTTGCTCAGTGGGGGAGCAAATAAATACCATCTGTTCCGGCAGATACTGCAAGCTATGACTAGCTATGACTAGCAAAGACCAGATGTGGGGGCAACCCCACATGCCTGACCATTAACCAGCTCCAATTTCCCACCTCTCGGGAGCTGGTCCCCTTTTTCCCTTCCCCCTCCCTTCACTCCTCACATTAAAAATCGGCCTTGTGCCTAATTTGCTCGGTGGGGGAGCAAATAAACACCATCTGTTCCGGCAGATACTGCAAGCTATGACTAGCTATGACTAGCAAAGACCAGATGTGGGGTTGCCCCCACATGCCTGACCTTTAACCAGCTCCCATTTCCCACCTCTCGGGAGCTGGTACCCATTTTCCCTTCCCCCTCCCTTCACTCCTCACATTAAAAATTGGCCTTGTGCCTAATTTGCTCGGTGGGGGAGCAAATAAATACCATCTATTCCGGCAGATGCTGCACTTAAGATAATTTGTACCAGTCAATGGAGGGGAAACCCTCTATACTGGGACAATTATTATTTTTGGTAACCAGAGTGCCCCCTTTTTGCCTACTTTTAGGGGAGCTGGTTTTTACCTCACATTAAAAACGGCCTTGTGCCTAATTTGCTCAGTGGGGGAGCAAATAAACACCATCTGTTCCGGCAGATACTGCAAGCAAAGACCATATGTGGGGGCAACCCCACATGCCTGACCTTAACCAGCTCCCATTTCCCACCTCTCGGGAGCTGGTCCCCTTTTTCCCTTCCCCCTCCCTTCACTCCTCACATTAAAAATCGGCCTTGTGCCTAATTTGCTCGGTGGGGGAGCAAATAAATACCATCTGTTCCGGCAGATACTGCACTTAAGATAATTTGTACCAGTCAATGGAGGGGAAACCCTCTATACTGGGACAATTATTATTTTTGGTAACCAGAGTGCCCTCTTTTTGCCTACTTTAAGGGGAGCTGGTTTTTACCTCACATTAAAAACGGCCTTGTGCCTAATTTGCTCAGTGGGGGAGCAAATAAATACCATCTGTTCCGGCAGATGCTGCACTTAAGATAATTTGTACCAGTCAATGGAGGGGAAACCCTCTATACTGGGACAATTATTATTTTTGGTAACCAGAGTGCCCCTTTTTTGCCTACTTTTAGGGGAGCTGGTTTTTACCTCACATTAAAAACGGCCTTGTGCCTAATTTGCTCAGTGGGGAAACAAATAAATCCAACAGGCCCAGAGCCCTCCGGGGTCCGGGCGACAAGATCAAAGTGTAGTATCTGTTCCGGCAGATACTGCAAGCTATGACTAGCTATGACTAGCAAAGACCAGATGTGGGGGCAACCCCACATGCCTGACCTTTAACCAGCTCCCATTTCCCACCTCTCGGGAGCTGGTCCCCTTTTTCCCTTCCCCCTCCCTTCACTCCTCACATTAAAAATCGGCCTTGTGCCTAATTTGCTCGGTGGGGGAGCAAATAAATACCATCTGTTCCGGCAGATACTGCAAGCAAAGACCAGATGTGGGGGCAACCCCACATACCTGACCTTTACCCAGCTCCCATTTCCCACCTCTCGGGAGCTGGTCCCCTTTTTCCCTTCCCGCTCCCCTTCACTCCTCACATTAAAAATTGGCCTTGTACCTAATTTGCTCGGTGGGGGAGCAAATAAATACCATCTGTTCCGACAGATGCTGCAAGCTATGACTAGCAAAGACCATATGGGGGGGGGGTAACCCCACATATCTGACCTTGGTCAATGTAGGGATCATCCTACATACCAACAGTACTAACCAGCTCCCATTTCCCACCTCTCGGGAGCTGGTCGCCCCTTTCCCTCCCCTCTATCTCCACATTAAAAAACGGCCTTGTGCCTAATTTGCTCAGTGGGGAAGCATTTACTCAAAACTGTCCCGCACAAAATAACTGCTGAATACCTATCGCCGTCACGTCAATCAAAAACGCGCACGTGTTTTTTTTAAAACACTTTACTATTTTCCAACTGCGCGTCGTCAACGCTACGGGTTTTTTTTTTCACATACCCCGAAAAACACCCGGGCAACGCCGGGTACCCCTCGCTACTGTACTGTATACTGTATGTACCTCACCTTATATATATATATATATATATATATATATATATATATATATATATGTGTATATATATATATATATGTGTGTGTATATATATATATATATATATATATATATATATATATATATATATATACGTTTATGTGAGAGTGTGAGTGGGCATTTGTCTTAATATAGTTGTCTAATTTAATAGTATTCTGTATAATGTATTACAGAATTATAAAATGTGATACAGATTTAACAGGTTTAACACAAATAGGAAAAAGTACGCGAACATCTACAAGAATATAAGGGAGAATGGCGCCAACTATTTCAACGTAATTAAATTTATTCGATGACGTATTACATCTGTGTCTGTGCGAATTCGAGAAAAAACTCAGATAATCATGATTTATTTGTTTCTGGTGCCAAAAAACCAAGTTACTTTCTCTGTCAAACGAAAGAAATATAAAATACATACACAGAACAGTATGAATACAAGATTTAAGTTTATAGCAAAAGTGAGAATCAAAAACACATGTTAATGGAATATCAATTATATATAATTAATAAATAAGAAATAATTTTGAAATGCCAATAAACACCGACTTAGATTACCAATGATAAGAATCAAAAGAACGCACATATACGCATGTATTCACGCATACAGTCATTCCTATCTATTAATAATAGAATTTTATATCTCTATATAAAAAAATGTCTAACTCTGCCATTACTCGATAGGTAAGTAGAGCTTCGTAGTCAGATTTCCACTTATATAAGGCAATTAAGCTGCACATAATTTTCCTCATTTCATCGTCGTCAAGTTTATTACATAGCATCGATTCTGCAAGTGTTTATCAATGTTCTCGTTGTACTGTGTTTTCTAGTAAGACAATTACATTCTTCGTTAATCATCCACCCTTTTTTCGAAGACAATGGGTGCTTCGATATTATGAAATATTAGATATTATTTATCTCTAATTTATCTTATCTTTGTCAGGATTATTTTCAAAACATGTACCAATATCCATTCCATGAAAGAGCTTACACATACACACGGGGATTAAATGTGAAAAATTATGTGTAATTTAATTCCGATGTAGCATCTCAAAATATAAACACCCACGCAGCGGTCCGATTCACTATATATCAAAGTTCATGCATTTTGACCAGATATTCAGAGAGGAGATCAGTAGAGAGTTTTTCCAAGCAGACGTACGCGTACAAAGTCTCTCTCTCTCTCTCTCTCTCTCTCTCTCTCTCTCTCTCTCTCTCTCTCTCTCTCTCTCTCTCTTTCTCTTGGAAAGAGGGTACGATTATAAATATCCCAAGAATAAAATAATCGTTTTACACTGTGAATTTTACTTTAATAAAAACCAATGTTGTGAGATATAATGTATGAGAAATATTTTGAAATCAAGCAGGCCCTGCTATTATTTCAGATCATTTGAATCTATAGTAGCAGTTTTTTGTCTCCTTTTCCTAATAGGTTGAGGTTTTTCGGTAAGATATATATATATATATATATATATATATATATATATATATATATATAGAGAGAGAGAGAGAGAGAGAGAGAGAGAGGTTGCATTCTTAAAATAGTACTTCATACCGTTTAACCCTTCCCTCAATTAGGAGAAAAGAGATGTAAAATTGCATTGTTAGCATGATTGAACTTATGAAGATATTAAGACTGTGCAATTCTCAGAAAGAACACTCTTTCAATGACCTCCCAAGAAGCAGGGAAGCATCACTGAATTCTTACAAAACAGGATTAAGTATAATGGTGACTACGTATGAAAATAAATTTGTTGAACAAAAAAGGTCGCTCGTTTTACAGGTACCACAATAATTTTTTGTACTTGATCAACATTTTGAGTTAATAAAAAGGAAGAGGCCTTGCTGGTGGAACTACACACATATTAAGAAGATCACTTGCTTCACTATAAATTAAAACGTCTAGGAATTCTTACAGATATGTTTTTTCTTTCAATGGTGAGAAAGGCTCATACATACATACAAATATATATATATATAAGTATATATATATATGTATATATATATGTGTATATATATATATATATAAATATATATATATATATATATATGTACTAGCAAAAGTAACCGTCGTTGACTGGGTTCGAAAACAGCTTACAGAAAATGGTCTCTGATATATGAAAGCGTGATAGGTTATGAAAAGGAAGGGCTGTAAAGAGATAGCTTCGAATTTGGGGGTATCAAAACGAAAGCAAAATATGATGAAAGTAAAAATAAAATATATAAACCCCATCATTTATTATACCATACCTGTTCACAATGAAACGCTTATCACAATATTCTGTGGATATATATTAAATAACCTTGTTAAACTTTTTGACATATTTCCATTCTATGGAGGTCATGCGCGAACGAACATCCCGATAATTTTATTATACCATATTTCTCCAAACTGAAACATAACTCTCAAAGTATACTTACGCAGATAGATCTGAAAACTGTTTATTAAAGTGTGTGCCTATTTCAATTCTATGGAGGCCAGACGCGAACGCAGACCCCACAATTTGATTAGATCATCCCTATTTAAATTAAAACATACTTATCAAAGTATTATTATGTACATCTATATCAAAAACACTTGTTTTTTTTAATTTTTAATTTTTTTTCATACTTTGTGGAACAGGCGCGTACGCAGACCCCGCCATTTTAATGAATCATCTGTATGCCAGATCAAACTTACCCATTCCTGTGTCCCGATACATCTTCTATCATTATCTGTGATCAGTTTTCTATAATAGTCAACAATATAGGAGCCTATTCGTGACCCGACACACACACATGTTCAGCTTTATATTATGTATATATATATATATATATATATATATATATATATATATATATATATATATATGCATATATATGTATATATGTATATATATAGGTATATAAAGCTCCCCTCTTTGGTAGAGCACTCTTGTAAATTATCTTACTCGCTGCTTAATTTAGCTGAAATAATGCGAAGCTCGCGATTTGTTTACAAACAAACGTTTGAGCCCTCTACGAGTAGCGGACGAATGTTTATTTAAATAATCGTTCGGATAGGTTAATTTCGGCCACCGATTCCGTAGTCATGTGGGTAGGACTGCCGACTGTCATCACGACGGTACTAGGTTCGATCCTCGGCTTGGGAGAGGTGTTAGTCTAGCGGCACTGATGAGTTGTGATACAACGAAACAGGTCTGTATGTCGATGACTAAAATATATTTTATAAAGCTCCCCTCTTTGGTAGAGCACTCTTGTAAATTATCTTACTCGCTGCTTAATTTAGCTGAAATAATGCGAAGCTCGCGATTTGTTTACAAACAAACGTTTGAGCCCTCTACGAGTAGCGGACGAATGTTTATTTAAATAATCGTTCGGATAGGTTAATTTCGGCCACCGATTCCGTAGTCATGTGGGTAGGACTGCCGACTGTCATCACGACGGTACTAGGTTCGATCCTCGGCTTGGGAGAGGTGTTAGTCTAGCGGCACTGATGAGTTGTGATACAACGAAACAGGTCTGTATGTCGATGACTAAAATATATTTTATATATAGGTATATATACATATATACATATGTATATATGTATATATGTATATATAAACATATACATATACATACGTGAATAAATTAATGCTAAATAACAAGTGCAAAAATAACAATAGGTAACCTGAGAAGTGATCATTAAGTTTAACATATAATTCCAATATTGTTCTTGTGTTTAAGATACACCAAATGCATACTTTACTTCCAGAAACGGTAATATATACGGTCTAAAATAGAAAGGTTCCCCAAGCATTTTTATGATAATTTTATTTTAAGCTATGGAAATAATACACGACGCTTTTCTTACCTGTGATTTGAATTTAATAAATACTTTACATATTTTCAACAAAATTACAGGGTAGTTATTTTCTTTTTATTGTGTATTATTATTTTTTTGCAATAAAGAGTCAAAAGAAAGCCGTAACATTATTTATAACGAATGTGTGTAAGGTGTAAAATGTTTATGAGCTTGTGGCTTTTCTATGTCGTCTCATAAACAGAATGTGAAAGCTTTAAATATCGTATTTATTTGTATTTTATTTTGATGACATGTAAAATCAAAACCATATAAATCAAATTATCGATTTTGATAAAAAAATTAATTGATGAAATAGATTAATATACATTTAAGGTAATACCCTTATCAGCTTAATATGAATATGTTTAAACAAAAATTAAATATGTAGGTTCTATGCATTAAGCTAAAAATGTTTGTCCTTTTTTTTGGTACATAACCTACAGCAAAAATAACCTCCAACGTTTTCATTACAATTATTATTTTGTAATTAACTCAAG
>NC_136490.1:102559292-102564292 GCF_053919585.1 Euprymna scolopes
TTTTTAAAAATTTTTGTTTCTCATGGGAATCACTGCATATCACGATCCAGAGGCCACCGAACGATGTGTGAATGATAGGACAACACGATAACTGGTAAAGTGTAAAGTGGGTAGAAATTGGTTATTTATGAGACAGATCAACAAGAACTTGTTTACAATAGAAATGAAATCGACTATGTTATAGTAAGCTTCGAGGCAGCCGAGTTGCATAATGCTCCACAGACGGTTAGCTTTAGGAAGGATGATTTTCACGTGGAATTTTGGTGTAAGTTAGATTTCAGATAAAGAGAAATATGTACATTTTATACTGAATTTCTACGAACTTGAGAGAGTATTGTAAGAGAGAAAAATGCGTTAAAACACTAAACATGAGAGATCACGTTTGAGAAGATGATAACGTTAGAGATTCGAGTGACTCACGGCCGTAACAAGAAGGCAACACCTGGCGGAAGAATGAGGAAATAAATGTTATTGTTTCAAAAAAGAAGTCAAGTTATAAATTTTCTACGTACTCTGCTACAACTTGTTGAGTTTACGTGCGCATACTTCTGTAAATGTGTGCAACGTTTTAGTATCACCTGCGTGTAAGTACAGTTGAGGAAGCGGGAACTCGGAAGGGAATTCCAAAGTCTAGTGTTTCTGGCCAAGAAACTATTGGAGTAGAATTCTCTCTTACATCTAGGGGTCTCAACTGTGAAGGGGTGAGCTGTTGCTGCTTGTCGAGTTTGTGGGGTATATTTTCGTCAAGGGGTACAAGTGCTTTCAGTTTGTCGGAGCATTCACCGTTACTGTACTTGTAGAACAGGCAGAGAGATGCTACATTTCGTCGATGGGACAGAGGCTGAAGCTTAGATTACATTTCAGGACCTATCAGGTTGGCGACTCTCTTTTGTACCTTTCTATGAGCAAGAGACTAGTAGCAGATGCACGAGCACAAATATGAAAACAATACTACATATATGGGTGAATGGTGGCCTTATGAGATGTACAGGATACTTTCGGCGTTAGTAGCTTTCTAGCACGGTAGAGAGAGCCTACCATTTTCGCAGCGGTCCCGGCAATGCTCTCAATGTAATTGTTCCAACACATGTTTTCTGTAAACGTTAGGCTGAGGACTTTCAAAGATCTACTTTCAGATAAAGACTATTTGGCCATTTCTATTGTTTGTAGTGAAGGTTTCTTGTAGTTATTGAATGGTAGCAGTGAATGTGACCATCCATGTATGTCCCCATTCCACTCCTGATTAAAGGTCATTCTCTAGTCTTTCTGCCATTTCTTTAGATATGTGTTTCTTTGTTTTCCTGTCGTGTCTGTTATAGTGCGTGGTGTCATAAGCATATAAAACCATCTCACAGACAATTTTGTCATGTATGCATATTAGGATAAATAGAGCTCCAAGGCACTCCCGCATGTATATAATATTGTTTAGATGTACGACCATCAAGGACAACCTGGATTTTTCTCTTATCTAGGAAGAATTTAATTATGTTAAGTATTCTTCCAGTGATACCGTATAACCTTGCATAAAATGTAAATGGTGTAGAATGGTGTGAAATTTTACTCTCATACATAAAGATGCCATGAAACGCCAGAAATTATAACATAGTGGCCAATAAACAGCTCAGCAACAATTATATATACATTGCTTTATTGTACTAAATTCATTGACAGCATGTATTCATGCATGTCTCAGTACTAATCACGTTTGAAATCCTGAGGGAACAATGAAACCTGATTTAGAATCACATCGCAGCTTAATCGTTTAAGCATATATGTAGAAAATACTGCTTCTATAATTTACATATATAATATATATATATATAAATATGTGTGTATATTTATATATATATATATACATATATAATGAGAGTATGTAGAATGCAGAATTGATGAATGTTCAAACAAGATGGATAATCATAGTAATAATAAAAACAGGCATGTATGTGTATGTATATATATATATATATATATATATATATATATATATATATATATATATATCCTCAACTAAATGTTTAAAAAATTAGTAAAACGCAAATGTACATATATGCAAAGACACACACACACTTATATATGTAAGTATATATATATATATATATATATATATATATACATATAAGGAGATTAATTTTCTAAAACATTCTTTGTCTTGCTTAGAATAATAAAAATTCTTTCATATGAAACTCAACCACTTCATTTCATTTCAATGAGAGTTTTTTGAAATTCATTGAATTACAATTTAATATATATATATATATATATATATATATATATATATATATATATATATATATATATATATATGGGTGGGTGTGTGTGCATACATACCCACAACACAGTCATACATAGATATATGAGCGTGCGCTTTTTTAATTGTACGTAAATGGATGGGTAAGTGAATGTTATATAAAATATATGTACTTACACACGCGCTCAAACACACACCCACACACACACACACACACACACACATATATATATATATATATATATATATATATATATATATATATATATATATATAGAGAGAGAGAGAGAGAGAGAGAGAGAGAGAGAAAGAGGTATAAGGTATACGTATATCCATGCTGGAACACACACACACATATATACATATATATATATATAAATATATGCGTGTGTGTGTTGTGTGTGTATACTTTATAAATATATATGAACCTAAAATATGCATACTGATATAAAATATCTTTACTCATTCTATTCACTGAGTGTTTTATATATGTGTTTTCATTATATATATATATATATATATATATATATATATATATATATACACACACACATCTATGTATGTGTGTGTAATATATTATATTATATATCAGATAAGTATGTGTAAACTACCTTGTTTTAGTGTAAGCCTGCACGCATATGGTGAAACTCATACATGTGTGCATATCTTCCCAACATTGACATCCCCAGTCAATACGCCGTGACTCTCATCTACGTCTACACTTTAATTTTTGCTTTATTTTTCGCATCACATCAAACAGACACCGACAACCACCTTTGACACACCTGAGTCCTTTACGAAAATTTGACTGATAATCAACGCTGCTGTCTTTCTTGTCAACTGACATGGCGCCAGACTTTTGATCGTGCGAAACAGGTCGACAGTGCGTGTTTTTCAGAAGCATAGACAATTGTTGTATAGTAACACCTTTCGATAACGGTCGCTCGTCTCCTCGGTATTTTTAAATATTCAAATCGGTATTGAATAGAAAACGAATGCATTATAATACTTGTGTTTGTGTGTGGCCTTTTCTAATCAGACTCAATATTGTTTTCATGCATTGAATGTTTATTTTCTGCCTTGTAAAATAAAATCAGAATATTCTTTCACACACACCCACACATACACACACATATATATATATATGTGTGTATATATATATATATATATACATATATATATATATGAATTTAGTTTCCTAGAAGTACATCCAATGAGACAACATGTGTCTACCAAAATAGTGTTCAATGACTTTCGACGGTAATTCTTGGCCTGAAGACGTAATCCCCCAACGTGGGTGATTACAGAAACATGTATGCACATGTGTAGCCATTAATGTTTGTATAAATAAAATTAATATATATATATATGTGTGTGTCTATGTTTGTATGTGTGTATTTCTTAACTTGTCATATATAGCTGTCCATATATATATGCATATATATATGTAAGTATATATATATATATATATACTTACATAAATAATATGTATGCATATATATATATATATATATATATATATATATATATTATATGGACGTGTAAAAGTGTTTACAGTATTCCAATCATGTTTTAATCCTATATGTAGTCACCGTGTGCGTTACTATTGAAACATGAATTGATTCCTGCAGACCATTTTACATGGTATATATGTAATTAGTCCTAGTTTGTATTGAGCTGTTTAAAAAATAACATTTTTAATATTTCTTTACTCTTGACACACTAGCTTACACACACAAACACACACATGTGTGTATGTGTGTACATATACACATGTGTACATTACTATATATTTATATATATATATATATATATATATATATATGTATATATACATACATATATGTATATATATAATGATCCACATACAGCTCCGCAGTGCGGCTAAACAAGCAACTAACTCAGGCAAGGATCGTAACCCGACCGCCCAAACGAGAATCGGAGCTTCTAGCTGCTGCTATGCGGGCGGTGAATTAACAATGTTTTACCACTTCTCAATATCCTCACCCCGAGAAAAGGAACTTTCTAGTCTCTTCCTTTCCCTCTCTCTCTCTCTCTCTTTATATGTATATTATATATGTGTGTATATATATATATATATATATATATATATATATATGTATGTATATATATACACACCCACCAGCACCCACCCACACACACACACATATATATATATATATATATATATATATATATATATATATATATATATATAGAGAGAGAGAGAGAGAGAGAGAGAGAGAGAGAGAGAGAGAGAGCGAGAGAGAGAGAGAGAGAGAGATAAACTAGTTGTCGGATCCTACGTTTTCTTGTGTAGTGTTTTTGTAGACAAATACAAAAACCGGATCACTGCTCGACATTCAACAGGCTAAATTTCACACCTGACTCAGGTCAAACACCTGTAAAACAGAAACCACAATTAGTTTAGAGCTGTAATTTTCCACATTGCCCGTAGAGATAGATATTGCATTTACAAAATTTAAGCTAGATCAGGCAACTGGAAGTGGGTTAGGGGCATTACTTATTGCACGCCCCCTCGTATTATTCTTTGCATGTCTTATATCTATGGCAATCAGAGAATACCGAGCAGGATTAACGGTTATATTTTAAAACAATGGCAATACTTAAACGAAGTCATAAACAAACTATATACTTTTTTGACTCAGTTTTAATGAAAGCCATTCCGATCAAAATAATCAAAAGCAATTATATCAGCGGTTATCCAAAGGTATTTTATCAGGTCTAATAT
>NC_136490.1:102569292-102576792 GCF_053919585.1 Euprymna scolopes
GTATTTTACTATTATACACAGCATTTTTTAGAATTTCAAAAAAAGTATAAGTTTTTCACAATCATTTGGAAACACTTAAATTAAATATGTGCTTGCGATATTTACTCAATAAATAGTTTTTAGTTAAATATGAAATGTCTTTCTCCTTCGATGTAGTTGTTTTTTTTTTCTGCTGTAGAATAACAACGCTAACAATAAAAAAAGATCAGTGAGAAATACAAAGAAAATATTAAGTCATTTATCGATGCTCGTTTTTATTTAATTGATCCTAGTCCGTATCTTTGTGTAACCTCACGATAAATTAAAAAAAAAAAAAACATAGAAAAAAATAGGAAAAAACTGCAAATCTTATTTCAGTCTTAAATACAACATAAACTCTTTAATTTAAAAATATCAAAAATAAAGAAAAAACTTTTCTACATTTATTTTCACATGCAAATGATCCCTTCAATGTATATGTATATATATATATATATATATATATATATATATATATATATATATATGCATAATAATTTAAAAAAATAGAAATATACCTTCAAAATTAGAATATATATTATTATAAATAAAAATAGTAAAATAATTCATAAATATTACATTTGTAAGTTGATGTAGTATTCTTGTAGCATAGTATAATGTGCATGCAAATGTAAATTTATAGGAGGCAATATAATGCAGGGATATAACGGACACGCATAAACCGAAACAAATTAATACACACTGGTGGAACTATCTATGCAGTTTCGCATTGATTGGTCTAATATGTGTGAGTATATATATATATATATATATATATATATATATATATATATATATATATATATATATATATATATATATATATATATATATATATATATATATATATATATATATATATATATATATATATATATATATATATATATATATTATTCAATTTTCAACCCAAGCAAGATACATTGCCACTTTGAAGTAAGGGGCTATTATCGGAAACATAAGTTGCAGGGGTATTATAAAGGAAGATGAGAAGAAAGATGTCTGTTCACATCCTTCTTGATCTTTTGCATATCGATACAGTTTGGAAAGCAGAATCCCGGAAAGAGTTACAAGGTCTAACAGTTCTGGAGGAAGAAACTATTTGAGTAGAAAGCTATACGTCGGATTTATTGTCTGGTTTGTCGGGGGTATTCACGTCGAGGGGGTACAAGTGCTGGGAGTTCGTCAGAGCATTCACCATTAAAGTATTTGTAGAACAAGCAAAGCGATGCAAAATTTCGTCGATGGGGCAAAGGCTGAAGCTTAGAATACAGTTCAGGATCTTTCAGTTTGTTGACTCTCTTTTGGACCCTGTCAATGAGTGAGAGACAAGTAGCAGATGCACCAGCACAAATGTGACAACAGTACTCCATACATAGGCGAATGGTGGTAGCTTTCTGGCACGATAGAGAGAGAGAGAGAGAGAGAGACAATCTTCTTTGCAGCAGCCTTGTCAATGCTCTCGATATGTGCATTCCAGTTCATGTTCCCTGTAAAAGTTAGGCCGAGGAGTTCAAATAAGTACTTTCAGATAATGTGTTCGTGGCCATTGCTATTGGTGGTAGTGAAGTTCTCCTGTAATTATTGAAGGAAACAAGCTTAGTCTTGGCAGCATTGAATGTGACCATCCATTTTTGCCCCCATTCCACTACAGGTTGGAGGTCATCCTCTAGTGTTTCTGCCATTTCTTACATATGTGTTCATTTGTTTTCCTCCTCGTGTCTGTTATAGAGAGTAGTGTCATCGGCAAATATATAAGTACAAACACACACACACACACACACACATATATATATATATATATACATATATATATATATATATATATATATATATATATATATATATATATATATATTTATGTATATATACATATATATATATATATATATTCTTTGGTAATATTTTTTATTCACTTATATTTCCTTTTCATATATACTAATCTTTATTAAAGAATCTCAATGTAATTACAGAGAATATAATGACTGACGACAGATTTCTATAATCTAAATTTCATCATGTTCACCATCTCACAACAATTCCTTTAATTCAGTTGACATTTAAAATTCTTGCCAGTATCTGTTTCGTAGCACAAAATCATTCACTTAATTATTATATCAATCAGTGAATCTAATTTGCCCTTAACTCATCAGAAGCAATAGCAACAATCAATCCACAAAAGGAAATAAAATGTGTTTAAATATGATTAAAACATCGGATAATTGGGGGAAAGCTACACATTCCGTATGCTTTGCTTAAATTACACCATTTCTCACTCAGATATAAAGGCACTAAAACAACCGGAAACTAAAAACAAGCTTACTTACAGGAATAAATTGCAAGGTGGTTAACATCATGAAATTTGGACTGTAGACTTTTGTCATTCATTCATGTGTGTGTATACATACACGTATTGTATATATATATATATATATATATATATATGTATATATATATAATATATGTATTCATATATATATATGTGTATTTATATAGATGTATATATATATATATATATATATGTATACATATATGTATATGTCTGTATATACATATGTATTTGTCTGTATATATATATATATATATATATATATATATATATATATATGCACATATCTCTAATGCAGCATGAAAATTATACGATAAAGCTCACACCTACATACTATTATGTTAACTAACAATGATTTAATACTAGTATTTCTGTTTTATTTTATTATCTCTTTATCCATGGGTATAAGTAAATATGTGTGTTTTCGCGTCTATATTTATTACATCAACGTGACTATTTTATTTCTTGTTTAATTCATGCAAATTTGTATAGCGTGGTTTGTATCTTTGTTTGGCCTTTTCATCCATGTGCATATTTTGATTTATTATTAAATGTATGTACATACGTCTTACGTGTTTTCCATTTGTATGTTTCCGTGTGTGTGCGTGTGTGTGTGTGTGTGTGTGTGTGTGTGGGTGGGTGTGATTAATCTGATCTTACTCGTTATTTTTATTTAATATGAATTGATATTTCTCATCGAGTATTCAATTCCATAATGACAACGTCTCGTAAATTGTATAAAAACGTATATAATTCCAAGGTTAATGCCACTAAGATAATGTCAATTTCTTCTTAAACACATCAAACATTTAAACCTAGCAACAAATCTTACCCTATAATATTTATGTCCCTAAATGCCAGAAAGCTTACTGCTCCAATAATTCCTTCCTTCAAACAGCTAGACTTGTGAATTATCAACTTGCTCCCTGTTTCCCTGTATGTACAGATATACAGACATTGAAATGAAATGTAAACTAACACCTTGTTAATCTTTCCTGGTATTAGAACCAAATAATAGGCCCCTTAAATCCATGTGGCATCTTGTTAGGCGTGAACGTGAGTAAAAAAAAAAAAATCTTCTCAGCTTCAGAATAAATCGAATTATTATTGTTCGGTACTTATTTGAACATGCACGGATTTAATCGACGTTACACTGCTCAACATAACATTTTTCATCATCTCACATAAAATGGTTAAATAATGTGAAATCTATTTACACGCAGTAATGTTATAATTACATATTAAAACAGAAAAGTGATAACTAATTAGTTAATATCTTTACAAAAATTGGTTCGATTAATAAATATAAACCAAGTGTAAATATTAAACACATTTTAAATCCTTTACAAAGTAACCCGAATATAAGATACCAGAATATAAGAAAATCAGATATAAGAAAGATTTTCTCTTGCCCAACATTAAAGTATGTGTTAATGTACAGTGTACCCCGCATATAAGAACCCCCGGATAAAAGTTAACACAACTGTAAGAGAGCAGAGAGCGAAGAAAAATAATAATCTTATATCCGGGTTACACTGTATAAATAAAAATAAACGTCAACAGGGAAAGAAATGTATTAAAAAAAAACAGGTAAATAAATATGATAAGTCAAAGTTTCCTTGGCAATGCAGCATAAACCAATGTTTGTATTTTCTTTAAGGCTGTGTTATAGCTAACCTTTAACAGTTAAAATACACATGAACCCTACAGAAAAAATAATCAGTAAATATGCTCGTATAAGCGATGTCTTTAAACGATAGACAAACTATATACCGCCATCTTTTAAATTATAACATATAATCGAGTTAAAAGATGAAGGTTTTTAATACAACAACTTCCTTTTGAGATAATGACATTTGATGGCTCGCTACGATCGCTTTATATGAAAACAGCAGTAGGAATGACGTTATGTCTTCCACATTGTATTACAGTCAAGAATAAAAGTTTGTTGTATTATTATCAAACATCAGACTATATTAAAATAATGACTGTGTGATCTGATTCATTGAGATTTAATCGACATAAGTAAATAAATACGTAACAAATAGTATGATAAACAATGTTTGTAAAACACAGAAGCATTAAAATTATTAAGAAAAAATTATCAGCACACGCGATGCCTAAAGGTGTGTGTGTGTGTGTGTGTGTGTGTGTATGTGTGTGTGTGTGTGTGTGCGTTTGCGGATTGAAAGATACCAATATAGTTTAAATAGCGTAAAGTTTGTAGTAATACTCATTCGAAAATTACACGAAACGTCAAATAAAAATGAAAACAAAAAGCTAAATATTTTGCTAATTCTTACTTCCAGGAATTTCGTTTTCTTTTCTAACAAATTCTATTTACTTGCAGAGTATTGAAAATTATACGCAATAAAAATATTTGTAAGCGGAATATTCTATATTGATGTATTACATATATTTTACTAATTAAGTTTTAACAAGGTAGTTTGTCAGCGTGTCAAGAATATTTTCTTACAATAAGAAGTAGATTAATTAATGTATACTGTAGTTCACTACAGCAGTTCGAACGATATATTAACCAACCTCTATAAGCTATAAAAAATATATTTACATTTATGTAAAATTATATGTAACTAGTGCATTTGTATATATATATATATATGTATATATATATATATATATATATATATGCGTGTGTGTGTACATAAAGAGAGAAGGAGAAAGAGAGACAGAGAGAGAGAAAGAGAGAGTATGGCTGTCTATCCTAATTTATATTAATGAGGTTGATAGCAATGCAAATCTAAAAATTTCTACTAATAATAAAAACACTATTGATGTGCGTACATGATAAGATATGCCTAATAATAAAGTGAATATATTGAAAAAAATATATAAATAATGTACACATATATTCGTTCATAAAGAATAATAATTGTCTGTTACATATACACATAGGTGAATATTTGAAACTGCATACACAAACACACATATACACACACATACATGTATATATATATATATATAATTAGTTCATTTATATATATATATATATATATATAATTATTTTTTTACTATAATAATTAATTAAATACCTACAGACACTAGTGTTTCATCCTTTCGGGATTCTTCAGTGCAGGGTGTCACGATTACTACCAGTCGAACGATTCGAACCCCGCGACACGAGATATCTCTGGCTCGATTAGCGGAGGCCTAGCAGTGTCAGAAATTTTGTGAAAACTATTGAATAATTCCACCTGCTATCTTTCGAAGCTTATAACTCCTCGAGAAATGTAATTCAAACCCTAATTTTTGTTTTCAATTAAAGGAGCAAGGAACAAGGTTTCATTAAAAAAACAACAACAAAAAAACAAACAAACAAACAACGTGTTTTTTTTTTAAAAAAGGTTTTAAACTTCGGACTTTACAGGTAAATTTCTAAAAAGCATTTCTTTTTTTTTGTTTTAAATTTGAATATATTATTTATTGATCTTTTATCTTCAATTTGTGATATATAAAACTTTGGTACATAAATTAATTATTTACTTTTTAATAGACATTTCAAAATGGGGGGGGGCGTGAATTAAAAAAAAAACGTTTGTCTAAAATATTATATCCGGTTTATTGGAAAGAGCATAAAATTTCACATTGACCCTGAACATATCGTAAAAATAGATGAATAGAAAAATTTTGATAGATTTTTAAAGTTTAAAAATTGAAAAACACTGAACTCGTAACATTCAATTAATTTTATTACTATTTTTTTTAAAATATTTCTATTAGTTTTTATACAACTTTAATAGTTTATTTTAGAAGTATAATCCACAAAGAAAATAAATAACCCACCTTTAAAAGAGAAATTACAAACTGTTTATATTTTATTTGCAGTTTCGTGTTGGGGTGTCAAAAATTCCTACAAAAATTCTGATACACCTAGCGGAGTCCGTATATATATATATATATATATATATATATATATATATATATATATATATATATATATATATATATATATATATATATATATATATGTGGGGGGTGTATGTATGTGTGTGTGTGCACATATATTCGTTCATAAAGAATAATAATTATCTGTTACATATACACATAGGTAAATATTTGAAACTGCATACATAATCACAAACACATACAAATATATATATATATATATATATATATATATATATATATATATATATATATATATATATATATATATATATGTGGGGGGTGTATGTATGTGTGTGTGTGCACATATATTCGTTCATAAAGAATAATAATTATCTGTTACATATACACATAGGTAAATATTTGAAACTGCATACATAATCACAAACACATACAAATATATATATATATATATATATATATATATATATATATATATATATACATATATATATATATTCAAACACGAATAAATCGATAAGAAAAGAAAACAGTATATATTTAAACAGAGAGAGGCACAGACACGCAGAATTTGTATAATAACCCTACAATTACATTATAGTGTGCGTGTGAACATGTCTATCGTACATTTTAATATATGAGTATGCGCAATAAACTAATATTATAAAAATGTCTTGGTACATATATATGTATTGGTATATTTATATAATCAACATGAACACACACACACACACACACCCATATATATATATATATATATATATATATATATGTATATGTATAAACATATATATATAAATATATATATATATATATATGTATAAATAGGGATATTTATATATAAGCTCATATATATTTATATATATACATTTATATATCTGAATATATATATATGTATGTATATATACGCATATATATATATATATATATATATATATATATATATATATATATATATATATATGTATATATATATGATCTCTCGTGCATGTAACGGAATATGTGTACATGTATAAATATATATATATATATATATATATATATATATATATATATATATATATATATATATATATATATATATATATATACTTTATGTATTAACAGACAATGTTGGACGGAGAAAATGATCCTCGCGCTGGATCTTGGCACAACGTTTAAAATGTCTTATCTGTTTATTTTTCACATAAATGAAATGGTCTATCGGCAACAGCCGGTTAAGAAAATTAACTTTTTCTTTTTATGTTATATACATTTTCTTTTTTGATTAAATAAAACAAAACTAA
>NC_136490.1:102581792-102584292 GCF_053919585.1 Euprymna scolopes
TACAATAGAAATATAATACGGATGTTATAGAAAAAAAGAATAATACCAGAGAAAAAGAAGTGAAAGGGAGGAGAAAAATAGAGAGGAAAGCATGGATAGCTGGAAGCGAATAATTCCGCATCTTTATTTCTTCTACATCAGTAGTTTTTCAAACTCACTTTCATTTATACGAAACTACATAACATTACACTGGCCACCGAAGAACTGCCATGTTTTAACGGACTTCCGTTATTGGAATAACATGTGGCTAGGATTGGGTTAATAAGATCATGATTGCAGGCATTATCTCCTCCTTCGGTAAGGTTTTAGTTAATTGATTGTTGCGGGGGTCTCTCGGACATGTGATTTGATATCTAATTTTGCTTGCGCATTATTTGCTTAAAGATAATCTCGGAACGTAAAAGGCGTATGCATGGCTGTCTGAACGTTTGGCTTAGCAAATAAACTTTTTCAATATTAAATTATTCTTATCAAACAAACGCATTATCGAAATTTTTGCATCGTTTTTGATTAAATTTTCATTCATAGCAAATAATATAATATTGATTTTTCCCCGAAAATAAAGTATGTTCTAATGAAATAATGTTAAAGTTATAATGAACTGTTTTATAATTCACATGAAATATGTTTAATTTATTTTTTAATGTGCTTAAACTATGATAAGTGAATTTATTCAATTAAACTTAATAATTGAATTTAAAAGGTATGAAAATATTTAAAGCTTTTGAAAAATATTTTTGAAGATATTTTGAAAATGTTTAATATTTAATATAAAATTAGATACGTTTTTATTTAATCAAAATCACGGCTATTTTCAAATAAGATTAATTTAAAAGAAAAACAGACATCTTACTACATTAATTGTGGAAACACAGTAACATTTACAAGGAGATATACGCTGAAATAGCGTCTGAAAGCTCCCGGTTGAAAATAGTACAAAACTCGAAGATTAAATACAGCAAATTAAGTGTCACAAAACCCTTCGAAAAGTCTGATTTTACGCCATTCGTCCATTGAAGTGATCATGGCCTTTGTTTCTGAAGCATTCTATGCGTAACATGTCGAGATAATTCAAGAAGATCTTCACGTTCTATTTTCTAAAGGTTTCTCGGAAATGTTAACGTTTCGCGTAACATTTTATAGATAAAATATGAATAAACCAAATCAACACAATAACAGAAAATAAAACATTTTCAGTTTTATGAAATAATTGAATTTAGAAATACATTATATATTTTTTTATAGTTGTATCTGACATGAATCAAAGTAGATACTAAGTAAAAATGAACGATATTCCAAAACATTTGAAAAAAAAAACTTTTTGGAAAAAGTGTTTGTTAGAAAAGAGAAGTCCGATATGAAATTCTTATTATGTAAACATATATTACTGAATAAACAAATCACATTTATTTACGAAAATAAAATTTGATGATGCTTAATTAAATGTATAAATGATTAAAAATAATTTTTAAAATCATTATAAAAAAAGTATATGATGAACTATTTTAATATAAAATTTATTTTTTCGAAAGAAGTATTATTAATAATTATATTAACGTTTAAACATTGTGAAAAAGTTTGAAAGCATTAAGAACTCCTTGAATTGTCTCCCCTAATTGTCCAACAAGAATTCTTGAAAAATGAAAAAAAAAACCCAACTTCTCCGCAAAATTTAAAATGAACAAATGCCAGTTAAACGTACTCTATTTAGATTCTCTCCTTAAAATATAACAAACCGAAACATTTTCAGACTGTGATTATAAACATAAAAAAAATATTACGATTAAAAACATTGTTCTTATAACGTACTGTGCAACGGAGATCTGGTTAATGTTTGTTCATTTTCAATTACCCTGTGGATGACGTCAACTATCAATCGGGAGATGAAAAACGTCATTTATTTAAAAGAGTAAATGTGTTATTATTATTATTATTATTATTATTATTATTATTATTATTATTATTATTATTATTATTGTTATTATTATTATTAGTGTTATCATTATTATTAGTGTTATTATTATTGTTGTTGTTGTTATTATTAATATAATGATCGTTATTATTGTCATTATTATTATAATTCATTATATTGTTTTTGTTATTAATATTATTTTAATTAAGTATATTATTATTATGTTATTATTATTGTTGTCATTGTTATTACAATTATTACTGCTATTAATAATATAATTAATATTATTGATTTACTTATTATATTTATTTTAAGTATATTATTGTGTTGCTGTTATCATTATTTATTATTATAATTTTCATTGTTATTATTATTGTTATTATTGTTTTTGCTATTATTGGTAATTATAATTATCATTATTTGTTATTATTATTATTATCATTATTATTATTATTAATCTTCTTCTTATTCTTCTTCTTATTATTATTTAGTGTATTCCTTATTCCTGTGTTATTGTTATTATTGCTATTATAATTCTTGTTGTTATTATTATTATTATTATTTTTATTATTATTATTATTATTATTA
>NC_136490.1:102589292-102594292 GCF_053919585.1 Euprymna scolopes
AAATGTGTAATGTGGTTTTATTTTTGTAGCAAGGCATAAAATCAGATAGACGTATTGTGTCTCTCACAATTAAACTGGTGTTCCTTTTTCAGTGGGTTTAGAAATTGGGTACGGAGACTTGATGAGCTAGTATACATACAGACACAGACAAAGACACATATCTGCCTACACACAAACACACACACACACACACACACACACACACACACACACACACACATATATATATATATATATATATATATATTATAGATAGAGCAAGAAAGTTTCATAGAGACGTCTGTTTAATTCACAGTACAAATCATCAGGCTAATCGGAATATACTCTAAAACCAAAAATACATAATAAAACACGTAATCTGAAATCATTGATACGTTTAAAAATGAATACTATATATATATATATATATATATATATATATATATATATATATATATATATATATATATATATATATATATATATATATATATATATATTAATCGGGTTAATCGGAATTGGAATCAGAAATCGAGACAAATAGATGTTCGGAATCAGAAAATATATTATGTATAGTCCGCGATGCCAAAAACGATTCTTGTAATGTTTTAATATTTGTTTTTCTTTTGTTTTTGTTTTTGGTTGTTGTTCTTTTAGTTTTTTTGCTATTGAAACTTAATTTCCATTATTTTTACTAAAGATAAAATAGCGAATAGTTATGCATTATAAGCTACAAACAAAATCAAAAGCTGTAGATCACCCACAAAAGTATATTTTTACATTCGGTAAAATATATTCCTTATAATGCATGTTTTTTTTTTATTGTACTCTAATAAAAATAACTCTTTAACTAAATATTTACTGATTTTAAAAGTATTGGAATCATTACCGTTAATTTTATCTGAATCGATGATTGTATCGGAATCAGTAAATATTTTGGAATCCTCCAATCACTAAATATAAATTATGTTGGTGCAAAAAATACTGTCGTTTTTTGACATGAAATTGAACGAATGAGAAAGTTTTATATGTTAAGTAAGGTGAACGCTATGTATTCATGCGTCCGTATAGTTTAATTATATTTTATTTTCGTAATTTATTTACTTTAGAATAATATTGCCATCGTCGAGTTCATTATCCTAAAAGAAAATACTACTATAAATTTATTAGCGG
Source organism: Euprymna scolopes (assembly GCF_053919585.1). NCBI lineage: Eukaryota > Metazoa > Mollusca > Cephalopoda > Sepiida > Sepiolidae > Euprymna > Euprymna scolopes. Next base: position 102,590,445 of record NC_136490.1, read on the forward strand.
ATTATATTTCGCATAAATCTACACACGATATTAGTGCTGTCTGATCTTGTATTAGGTGTTCTTTTCAAATGAAATCCCCGATATGGGGAATTGGAATTGTAAATTAGCCTCTACTGACGCCATATTCATTACGAGAAATAATTGAATGCGTCATTAGATTCTTTGAAATATTTAACCCATTTTAATCTAATTTGAATTTTTTACTTCGAACATATCGATTGTTTTGTCAGCCAAACAAACTTTCTTCATGTGCATGTATTATCATACTATCACACGCTTGTTATATTAATGTATGTTAAAAAAAAAAAACTTTGTTCTAGGATAGTTTAAAGCGTTTACTTGTCCGTAATTCGCAGTTTACTCATCAAATCACACTTTGCATATACTTGACATCTCTTAAAACTGTCCTCTAGATTCTCTCGCTCTTTTTTCTCACTGTGCGTTAGAATCGTTATGTCTATGAGTTTCAGTATCCGTCTGTCTGTGTGTTGAGAAGAGTCACATGATATTAAGTTAAACTAAAAACTGAACATTAGAATAGTCCATTTACAAAATGCGGGGCTATCAAAACAATTATTAATATCGTTGATACCATATAAGGAGAGGAAGCGAGAGAGAGAGAGAGAGAGAGAGAGAGAGCGAGAGAGAGAGAGAGCGAGAGAGACGAGAGAAAAGAAAATAGAGACTAGAGATAGATTAAAAAAAAATGTCATTATATTCATTTCTAGACACGTTACTGATTTACCGATCCCCGACCACATTATTGTAACATCCCTCCATCCATACATACATACATACTACGGTTTTATATGTATATTAACACGTGTTTCTGTTACCGAATCGTATCAATGATCCAGTAAACTTCGTCAGACTTGAACTGTTAAAATCTGACGAAGTTACTGGATCGTTCATACGATTCGGTAACCGAAACATGTGTAACTAAAAAGATAAAACGGTAATAAAATAAAAAAAGTATATTTGCTCTGCAATAGTATTGAACACCTTCTTCAAGTTTTTATCAGTGTTGCTATATATATATGTATGTATATATGTATGTATAATGTAAATATCCACACACGCACACGTTTAATTTAAATATCCACACGCGCACACACAAACATACACACACAGACACCCATACACACATATATTAGTGTGTGTATGTGCGCGCGTGCGTCTGTGTATGTATGTATATTTAAGAAAATTTAAGACCCAGGTTATATACTTATTTGTAAGTTTTAGAGCAAAAAAGAAAAAAAAAGGATTTTTTTAATGGAATATCTATGTACATATACCCTTAAACTTTCAATGATATGAAGATTTCTGTAAATAAATATCAGAGTAACTTTTACATTTATATGCATTTTTTTCATGCAATGATTATATTTATGACCGATTTATTAGAATCGAGAAGTGTAATATATAAACGTTAGTTCCAGAACCGAGCGATATTAATTAAAATAAGGATATACTAAAAATTGGAATGGTAACAAAAGATTAAATTAAATCAATTCAAAAAGCTTCTCGTCGACAGCAGAGTATTAATAATGAAACACGACTTCTGTATTTGAATGAGTGTTAAAATATATGACATCGGAAAGTTCAGGAAACACAACTTTCATTTAGCTTATCAAAATATTATATGTCATATGATTTCTAGGGATTACTTTGTTTTAATTCGTAATGTTTTTTTTGTTTTTTTTGTTTTATTGTTTTTTTTACACATGTCAACACATATTTTTATAGAAGAACATACGCAAAAAAAAAACAGCACATCTTATTGCTATAAAACGTTGTACTGGCAAATAATACCAAATTATATTTGGTATATGTGTATTTATAAAAAAAAAAAATATGGGACAATTAGTCGTTTTCAGTAAGTGAAAAGAAAAGATTATCGGCGATTTCGGCAGTTTACTAATGGCATCGCAAGATTAAACGGTTTAAAAAACATATCTCCTTCGATAAAATATATGAGTGATTAATTTCGTCACAGGAGTGAAATGGGATTAAAACAAAAAAGCGGGTAGAAGTTATATATATTATTTGTTATGTATTATTGATTTGTTATATATTTTTGATTTGTTATGTATTGCCTGTCTGTCAGTTTTATTATTTTCAAAACAAATAATTAGTTGTTAATAAAGCCACAAAGCAATAATTTCCACACACATACATACACACATAGACATACGCATATATATATATATATATATATATATATATATATATATATATACATATGTATATATATACATATGTATATATATGTATATATATATATATACTATCGATGGGACGATTGGATATTTTTCCCGATCCTATAAGATTATTAATTCTGTACTAAATTAACATTGCAATGAAATTACCGATTCCGAGTCTCTATAAATCTCTAAATATGTGACAAAAGCATTGTTATTTTTTCCGATAACCGTAACCACACATGCTAGATATGCCAATATCTCCACAAACGTAAAATCAGAGATGTTGTTGTGATCTGTACTCATTAGTTTTTAGCAGTTAAAAGCAATAAACGTTTTTTATTATACTCTCATTACTAACAGAACTAAAATATTTTTCTTTAAACTAAATCAAATAAATAAGACAAATTAGAGAATAGCCTTTGGAATCGGAACATAACCACAAGTTTTCCCGATTCCGTTACGGATTCCGATACCGATTGCGATAACTACCAAAGTTTCTATTTCTCCTGTACCCGACATAATAATAATAATAATAATAATAATAATAATAATAATAATAATAATAATAATAATAAAAAAACATTATTATTGATAATATATATAAACACTCACATCAAGATACCCCCATATATATATATATATATATATATATATATATATATATATATATATATATATATATATATATTATACAACGGTTATTGATAGAAGTAGGACTTATAGGAAACGATTCGGATACTTATAAAGTAAGTAATAGTAATTTAGATAGTATTATTTTGAATAATAGTATTATTAATGAAAAAGTAGGATTAAAGTTAGAAGATAAACACAAAAATCTTCCATGTATGTATTGGATACCTAAAATGCATAAAAATCCAGTTGGGGCTAGATTTATTGTAGGTTCAAAGACGTGCATCACTAAACCTCTAAGTAAAGCTATATCTAAAATATTTAAATTAATTATAAATCAAATAAATAATTTTCACCTGAAAAGTAAATTCTATAGTAATATAAATCTATTTTGGGTAGTAAATAATTCCAAACCAGTGAAAGAAAAATTAGATAAAATAAATTCCAGAATAAAAGCAAAATCTATAGCTACTTATGATTTTAGTACGCTATATACTAACATTCCGCACGAAAAACTTATAAAAGAATTAAATGATACTGTAGATTTGGCTTTTCAAGGTGGAAAAGGTAAATATATAGACTTTTCAAACTCTAATGCTTTCTGGTGTAAAAATAAAAATAGCAAAACTAGTATTTCTAAAGGTATTTTAAAAATGCTTGTAAGCCATCTTATTAAAGAATGCTATTTTCAAATAGGAAATAAAATATTACTCCAAACGATAGGTATCCCAATGGGATTGGATCCGGCACCATTTTGGGCAAATTTGTATTTACATAGACTCGAGTATATATATATGTCATCATTATTAAAAACAGATATATCTAAAACATATAACTTTCATGGGTGTAGGAGATTTATAGATGACCTTATATGCATAAACGATAATGATGAATTCGAAAAAAATAAACATCTTATATATCCAAACGAACTAAAATTAAATTGTGAACATAGAGGACAACAGGCTACATTTTTGGATTTAGATATAAAAATTGAGGATGGAATATTTCTTTATA